>NW_015151758.1:91341-101413 GCF_000732505.1 Cyprinodon variegatus
CTGTCGCTACAAGCATGCTTAGTGTGAGGGATTGCATTCGAGTCAATGAGTCAATGCAATCAACACAAGGGTGTAACTTTGTGATGAAAGTTGATGGGGGCACTCTAAGAGTGGCGGCTGATGGACCTACAGTACTTGGCACAAACGCTTTCAATAGGGTTTGTATTTCCCAAAATAGAGCCCAAACATATATTTATTGAATGCATTCCTATTGTTGAGAACAAAAAAGAACCAAAATACACTGATATTTATATTTATGGGTAGTTAGACATTAATGTATATTACAAAAGGATGAATAACAGCCGATTCTGATGCCAACAGCAATATATTGTGCCTCCCTAGTATGCACATAGTTTCTTTTTCATTCATCCATCCATTAATCCATCCAGAAAAATTTAGATTGATTAATTGGATGTTTCCCCTTTCAGCTACATCAGTGATTATCCTCCTTCAAAAGCAGCAAAATGAAATTTAGAAATGTGTCCCACTTATTGCTGAGAGCCAAAGCCTATTGAAATTACTGGTGGGGGCATATCCAGTCCATCAGAAAGTTACGCCTGTGAATCAACTGGTTTTCCTTTGATAGAAAACTTTTAATCAATTTGACTGTATGATCTGGTGAACTATAAAGTGCCTTGAGATGACATATGTTATAAATTGGTACTATATAAATAAGCTGAATTGAATCGATACTTTTAAATTATATTTAACTATATGTATTTTTGTAGCTGTCATTTGGATTTTCTGGCTTCAGATAAAATTTTGTTTTTGCTGTGCATTTTTTTTTTCTGTTGTCAGAGGAATGTTAGTATGTGAGGGACAAATGATAACTTCAGTTCCATGGTGACTATATATGCATCAACGTGTCTTGCTGACTTCCGGAGGCATTTGATTCGTTGCGTATGACATCAGCTGTGGAGTGAGTGTGCAAAAAAAATAAATAATAAAATCCCGGCGCCCTCTTCTCCCCGGTTACTGAGCATGACACAATGTCTGCCGGTATAAAGAGCTAGAGCCACTCCTATCTGCGCTCCATTCGCAGGTCTGGACACCAGTCCGGCACTTTTCGGGGAGTAGGCGAATACAAAAAAAGGGGGGAGGGGGCAGGCTGTTGGTTAGATCCATAGGATAAGCTCAGATAAGTGTAGAAAACAGACAGGAGATGATGGCCACGCTGCTAGAACCTGCAGAAATGGAGAGTTTGGGCGCCCAGAGCAACATTGCTGGAGCTTCTCCGACGTCCTCCAGCCCATCGCAGCATTTCAACGACAGCAAATTCTACCTGCTGGTGGTGATCGGGGAGATCATATCAGAAGAGCACCTGAAATGTGCCATTGCGGACATAGAGAAAGGTGAGGTGAAGCTCAGCTCATGACTTCACATTTTTTTTTCACCTGTTCGATTTGCAGCACTTTACGCACACGGCGCAAATTACGCGTTGACTCAACACTTAGAAAATACTCTCGTCTATTTCTATTGGGGGGTTATTTTTTAATATATATATATATATTTTATATTATATCTTCTCCCCACTTCTTATGATCTGAGCAGTTTGGCCTGTCTGTTGTCATCCAGACTAAAGACAGCTGCCTAATGATTCAGCACCAAATCTGGACACTGCGTCATTAACGCATCCCATGTCTACAAGTCCAGAGCGGCTGCGGTCATATGCCCTTATTCTGGCATTATTTAGGTGCGTCTTTTGTTCAATACTCCACTGCTAGAGGAGACAGCAGGGGGGGTTGGGGTTCGCTTTGTGTCTTTGTCTCCTCAGACTGAGCTGATTTCCTTGTAAATCAATCAGACCTTCCCGTCCATCATGCGAGATCATGTTTCCATCATCATCCTCTTCATCCCGCATCCAGCACTCTCATCCCTACACCGGCTTGTGGGCGTGGCCCAATCCGCACTGCGGTCCCTACGGAAAGCGATGAGGACCCAACCTTGGAATGAGTTGGGCGGGGTGTTTTATTATTATTATTATACAGTTGCTTCCGAGGCCTGCCTCTCAGACTACATTCCCTGTGTTGTGTTAGAGAGGAATAAGCTCTTCTAACATATGACACAGCTTCTTAAAAGGACACATTTGCTTTTAAGGAGTGTATATTCAATTTATTATGCTTTAGTGGCAGCCCAAAAATATATATATATTTTAGTTATATAAATCTTGGCACTGTAAGCTTATAATTGGCCTTGTAGGGTTAATTAAAGTCAAATTGGATTGTGTTTACTATAAAAATGAATTTCTGATCAAATTAAACTTTACTTATATATTTATCAATGTTTTAATCGTTCATTCTATTTGGTACATTAATTGTCTAACTTGCTTTAGATTCCTTAAATATTTTATTTTGGAAGGAAAGATCCATCTAAACTATTGGATATGAGTTTAACTGAATATCCTACACTCTAAAAAGAAAATGTAGCTCCAACTTTAAGGAATCACTTCAAGTAATTGAATCATTCAACTTAATTCTTTAAGCTTCTAAGCTGAAAGCCTAAATTAGTTGTTACAAATTAAAGCAGATTGTTTAATTTTGAGCTGCATTTTCTTTGCCTTACATTGTATTTTTATGTTGAATGTATTACGAATCATTATATTAAGATAATATAAATTAGCAACTCTCTTACTTGTGTAAAGGTCTGTATATGGGAGGAAGAATTTAAGTTGATTTTCTAATTTTAGTTGCAGCATTAATGGTTTATTAAAAGTTGCTTAGAAGCTGAGCATCTTAACTCTGGGGGAGGTACTGCAATTGGATAGAGGGTCTTACAGTAGCTGTGGATACACAGGAAAAGCTTGCATGGAATGAGAATATTTGTATAAAGTTTACCATTTTAGGAATATCAATTACACACAAACTACTTTTAATAATTTTATTGTTTTAATGTGGGTGGACAAGCCTTCATTCCTCAAACAAATTTCCCTTTTAATTTCCTAAACGTTTTTTTAATCCAATCGGTTTCATAATAGGGTGCTGAAACTGAATAGGATCTATTCAAATTCACTGAAAAACCAAGCAAAAATTAGGAAATAAAACTGTCAAATAAAAATATCAAGCAAAAAAAGGTCAAATAAAGGATAATTTAATTTTACGTTTTGTCCTTAATCTTAAAAGCTAAAAACTAACTTGTTTCCATAAATGTGACTTGATGAATTTCAGAAATCCACAGCTATTGCCTATTATTCTTTGGCAACCTGTGTTTTAAGGGTTAAGGTGCCAAATTTGCTTTTAGGTTTAGTAATATATGCCTTAGCTTTTGTTGAATTTGCAAAAGCTGGATCCAAGCTTAAATTGTTTCTTCAACAAAAAACTTTCTTTGCCACAAATCTAATTACAGATCCTAACATTGACTAGATTATTTTTTTTTTATAAAAACATAAAGACTTCTGCACATACAATAAATTCCTTATTCAAATAAAAAATTGTTCATTTGTTAAATAAAATATACTTTGTTAGATTACCTTTCATTTTGTAAACTAATATGCTTGAAGAAGAAAAAATAATTGCCCTGTATAATTTTATACTTTAGAAGAGGTGATACTATGAGTCAGCAGAACGGAGGCCATCGTTGCCATTTGCCCAGGGCAGAACACAAAAAGCACTATAGATATTTCCTATTATGGATCCCGTTGCTCATGCCAAATTTGTTGCAAGTCTAGACATGTTGACTCCAAGTTTTCCAATGAACCAGAAGCAGATGATCCAGCAGTAGTGTGTGTGGGTGGGTGGGTGGAGAGGCTGTACAGGATGCCTTAACTAAATGACTGTTTTATCAAAGAACCTTTGCTGTACAGTATGTGTCTGTTGCAGGGATCCGATCATGGGACACCAACCTCATTGACTGCAACCTGGACCAGGAGCTCAAGCTGTTTGTCTCCAGACACTCGGCTCGTTTTTCTGCTGATGTCAAAGGTAAATTGGAAGTATAAGGGAGTATGCACTGATAATTTCACACATGCTGATTTATTTCCTGCACATATGGGAGACAGATTAAAAAGAAAAGAAAAAAAAGACAGGGATCCCATCATTCCCTATTGTGAGGGGAGCTGCTGGTTCTCTTGGCAGCATTTTACTGGCAGGGTTTGGGTCCAGTTGTCCAACTGGAATACTAGAAATCCTAAGATGTGGGGAATGATTTTGATTGTATTTTTTTTTTTATTAAGCAGGGTGTGGTCTCTTTCAGGACAATCCTTGGAGCAATAATTTATTCTTTATTTATTAATACTTGATTTCCAGGAAAAAATGTTTAACATGGAATTATTCACATTTTTAAATAATTGAATGTAAAACAAACTGTCTATGAAAAGATTTTACAGAGTAAAAAAAAGCAATTAAAATGCAACCATTCTTATATTATACAGCCTTTGTAGCTTTTATTAAAACCTCAGATGAGTGAGAAAATATTATTCACAGATTGCAGTTCTATCCTTTTTCTATAAGAAGAATGTAAGAGATTGGTGAGCCCCACCCGTCACTGAATGATGCTGCATTAGCAAGCTGTTCAGGTAGATAGAAAGCAAGGTACAGCTGAGATGCTTCTCTTTAATTTAAACCGCCTCCTCAGTAAATCACATCCCATCATTTACTTTCCATCTATTTTTGTATTCACTGACACAAGCACAGCTCATTCTGACCACAATAACTTATGGGAAATATTTTCCAGTATATGCAAACCTATTAAGTGCATTTTGTTTTTCTGTCTTCAAAAATGGCCTAGAAAGCAAAATAATTACTCGCTGATCGCTGTTGTTGGCTTGTATTTTATATCTAACTGGGATCTATTTGAAAAAAGGGTGTGGTCCAGATATGCTTTGTTTGAATGCAGAGATTTAAGGACAACACTTACGGTAAAAATATAGCCTCAGAGAGCATTAAGCTGACTGTATTATTATAATCATATATGTTGATTAAGATTCACTAACGCCATATTCCACGTAGCTTTCTCATTACTGGAGCTAGGCAACCTTCAGCACATTAAACAGATTATATTTGTTACAGTTTGGGTTCAAATTACCTGTGCTCAGATATGCACTCTCAATATACCCTTTTTTGTTTTTTTGTTTTTTACATTTCAAGCCTTTGCAGAGTAAAAAGCAAAATAGACACTTCAAAAACAAAGATCCATTGTACCTATTGCCTCTGCGTATCATGGCCTTGGCCCTGAGCAGCAGTTGAAGTCCCTGACTGGCTCTGCCTCACACTGGAAATGATCAGCAGGATTTCACACGTTTGGATGCATAGTAGATTCATCCAGCCAACAGATTTATAAAATCAAAGGGTAGGATTTTTTTTTTCCTTAAAAAAGGTTATACTGATACAGAAATCAATCTAAAACAAAATCAAGTGGGGCTTCAGTTTTCCCTCCCCATCCTCCATTTCTAACTCTCCATTCTTCCTCCGTTGTGCTGTTGCCTGGATGCACAAGTTGATTTGGGAGTAATTAGCAGCGTAGGATCCCCAGTGGCGAGGGTCTGTCCACCAACTTGAAGGAGGGAGGGGAACAGGGAGCATGATGAGAGATAAGGGAGTAGGAGGCTGGTGAAAGAAAGAAGACAGGCATGAAAGGGAGTAGGGGGAGGGGACAGAAAAGGCATAAAATGCCAAAGATGAGCAGAAATGATGAAGACTAAAGGAGATTAAGATCTGATAAAGAAACCAAGACTTGAAAATTAATCTTTAACAGCAAAAGTCAAATTCATATTATTTCTAGTCTTGTTTGTTGCAGAAATTCTGCCCAAATATTTTCTCAAAATGAATAAAAAAAAAAAAAAAAACAGTATTGTACTTTGTCTATAATTCCAGTTTTGTTTCAGCAGGATTTTGTTTTTTGTTTGTTTTGTCACACACACACAAAAAAAAAATATATATATATATAATTAAAAACTACTAAATTTTCTAAAATGAAAAGGGAGATGTGTGCCACTATACAACCATATTCTATTTGGTTCTCTTCCTATTTAATGGTAACAAGAACACAGATAATAAAAAAGTATGTATTAACCCCACCCTTGATAAATATTCACAACCCTGGTAAAGATAGGTGCAAAGCCTTAGAAATATTTTATCTTTCCCTGCTACTATGCTATCTCCAACTGAAATACCTTTTATAAATATAGATATATTCAGTGGAGGAAAAAAAGAAATACATAAATGTATAAAATCTGATGGGATAATTATTGGTATCCTTGCTGCAGAAACTTCTGCACTGAGTCTCATCCCATAGCTTGTTATTCTGAACCAAATAGCACAACATTGTTAATTTTCTCAAGATAAACTTTTAAACTCTCTTCAGCTCAACATAAAAGGTGTTCTTTAGGATTCAGGTCTGCCGTCTGGGAATGTTGTGGGAAAAGGCAGATTTTTTTTGTTGATTTGGGTTTAGTTTTCTCCTCTGAACACCAAATAATAATTTCAACCATCATGATATTTCAATACTCTTAAGAATGCAACATATTCTATGAGAAGTGGAATATTATATCTCCCACAGCTGCCACAGCAAAATCACATCAAAGTATTCTTTCAGCCATCTCTTGGGAATTCTCACGGCTTTGTTATGTAACAGATAGTTTTGAAAATGGGACATTTCATGAGTTTGGCAGCTGAGCTTCTTTTGATGTGTAAATACAAGTAGGGTAAAATAATCTTTTTCAATAACAATTCAAAGTCTTTGTTGAGTGTGTAACAGGTTTCTAGCACCTTTGGATAGCAACAGGCCCACGGCATCATATATCCTCCACCATACCGTAAAACGGGCAAGGGGTGATTTCACTGCGTTCCATTTGTGGTCAAAATTCAAAATCTCCAAACTCCGAGTTTGAAACTTAGATTTTCCTTAAAAAATAAGAATTGTGATTTGAAAAGCTCATGATATCACATCTAAATTCTGGATTCAAGATGGCTACCATTTGCATCAACATTAGTCAATATTTTGTGCTTTATCTGTTTTAAACTTTGTGGACAAAATAGCATAAAACAGTTATTGTCAATAGTATTTTTGTAATAGTTGCAATATTAGCATCTGTTTTATCCCCTCAGAAATTATGCCAGTCTTACTTCCTAGTTCAAGTTCCAATGTTAGTGGAACGTTAAACTAACATTGGAGCTCATATTTGAGGTAGATCTTCGCAAACTCCATGTCTGATCATTGGACAGAAAGTCTGTGTTCCTGGTGCGCTCCCTAAACAGAGCCTTGCCATATAAATAGTATGCAATCTTTGTTATGGAGACTTAGTGTCTGCAAAATGCAGACCTGTACTGCAATCCTCTAACAGTGAGTTTTGGGGATTCCTAAGGCTGCAACTAATGAATATTTTGCAAATCGATTAATCTGTAGATTATTAGTTTGATGGACGAAGGTTGCGTAAAGAAGATTTTTTTTTTAATTAAACCAAAACTTTTCCACTTGAGGAGTTCTGGATAGAGCATATTGACAGATGGAAACATTATTTCTTAATTTCAATGCAAACTGTTTAAATATTTCTTTTACAATTTAGATATAAATGCTGCTCTAAGTGGGTTGCTCTGTCAGCTAAATGCATGTGTTAGAGTCTCTGTATTCTAGTTAACACAAGAATGATTAATCGATTACTAAATTAGTTGACAATTATTTCAATAATCGATAAATTTTATTATTTATATATATTAATTGTTTCATATAACATATATTAATTGTTTCAGCCCTAAAGATTTTGCTTTGTTGGCTTTTACTGTTTTAGCAAAATAAACTTGGGTCCTCATCCTGTCTAGAAGCTATAAGCAAATATATTGCTATGGATTACCAGATTGACATTCTTTAAAATTCTGATAAACACCAAGCAAGCACCTTTGTTTTAGTAAATTCTTAAGAGTACCAATGAGTAAAACCATCAACAAAAAACAAAAAAAAATGCTTACACTTTATGCATTTAGAGTGGCATTGTGTGTGGGGGGATGCTGTATAATCCATAAGAAAATAATTACTTTATAATAAATTAGTTTAATCAATTTTAACCTTTTAGAGAAGCAGCTTCTCATCAATCTGAATGCCAGAAAAGTAGGTTTACCCCAAAATACCAACCAAAAGTCTATTAGCAAACACTGAATCCCTTGCTTAGCCATTTGGAGGAGAACAATCCATGCTTATGAAGAAAAAATAGTCCAAAATCTTAATATACTTCAGTTTTTACATAATCCTTAATCATTTCATACTTTCACTTGTCAGGGAACAGCATAGAGAGAAGCAAACGCAGGATGGAGAATCCACAACAATGCTAGTGTGAAGCACTTACACTTCACAGGGGCTCCTCTGTCTATTCTTGCTGGATATCCCATGCCTTAGCTTTAGATTTCTCATTAGTTTTGCTTTAAGTGAAGAAAATCATGAAGCCTTGGAATTGTTTCTATACCTCAACTCGATTAAGGATGCTTGACTTTCTGATTTTTTTTTTTTTTAAAAGCACTTTTGATGGTAATGTATAATATTTATTTGAAAAAAGTGTCAAATATGAATACTCACCTACTTAAAAAATAATATTCTTTTATTCATCCCACTGCTACCCTACCATCCAGTTTATCTGTAAATCTGTTCGAAACTAGACCCACTTGATAGGCCTCAAATAAGTGGTGCAGTGGATTGATTGATCATTAGGTCAACCCTCTTTAAAACAACCACCATTGCCATATGCTCCATGAGCTGGCTGTGTTAGATGTGTTGGTTCTCTTTTAATCTTTTGTAATCTGATATTTTAGGAAAGCAAAGAAGAAGCAGATATTAAATTATTCCTGCTCCTGCTTTATTTTAGGTAAGCTGCCATCCTGATCGATGGTAGCGTCCGGTTCAGTCTGAGCAGGAACACTGTGCTGGTTTTGCATTTTCTATTCAGCTGGAAGGACACTGCTCAGCACTGCATGTCTCATTACCTTTACTGCAATTAAGAGTCTCTCTGGGTGTTTTTATATGGATCAAAAGAAAGGATCAAATGTAATGCAGGAATAAAATAATCGTCCTGGCAGGATCTGTCATTTTTGATTAGGTCACTGAGAAAAACTTAGACGATGGTAACTGTGTTGAGTTCTTAATGTGCTTCTGTGCTTCATGTTTGATGTCAATTGTTGGTGTGGAACTAACAATGAGAGCTCATGAGAAATGTGACGCTTTATAGATGAATTATTGATCACCAATATATATGCCTTTAATGTTGAAGTACAGGGAGAATAAAAAAAATTGGAATATTTGCTGTCACACAACAGGCATCCAGATTTTCTAAAATACCTTATCAGCAAATGAAATCATTAAATGTATTGCCTAAAAATTCATTTTGTATTTTCCCTTTCAGATATTTAACTATTTCCTGTATTTGGTCAGTTAGAATGGTAAAAATGAAATGTAAATATAACAGAATTTCTTCTTTGCATCTTATTAAAGGCGTTGCTATATCTTAGTTAAATCCATTGTTTTGCATCTAGATGTTTTGTAGGGATTTCTTTGATCAGGGAGTTCAAATGCAAAAAGAGTGATCGGCTGATTCAATAAAAGCAGATGTGTTCATTAGGAACTGTTTCCACCCCCACTGATCCCCCAATCAGCACACAGAGTCATTATCATAATCAATCACCAAGAACTGGATATGATTGAGAGGCTTTCACTTAGTGCATTAGTTGTCCAGAGAGACAGATCTGACTTGTAAAAAGAAACATTTTGCAGACGATCCTTTAAGGTGGAAAGTAACAAAATAGTCTTTATATTTTCTGATCAAAATGTTTTCTTCTTCATTTTCATTGTCTAAAAGAGTATTAAAATGTTTTCTAAATGTTTCTCTTTTCTGATATTTATTTTCTTTTCAACTACAGAGGAAAGAGGGATTGAAAAATTAAAGAGTGTGCAAATCTAGATCTGTTACAGAAATAAAAAGTTTATTTGCCTTGTATTTTACATGTATTGTAATGCAATAATAGGATTTTATGGTCTTCTTTCAATTTAAATCTGGAAAGAATGAGATTTTGAATCTTTAATTCAAAGATTCATTTAAGCATTGTATATATATATATATGTATATATATATATATATGTACATATATATATATATATA
>NW_015151758.1:101423-157846 GCF_000732505.1 Cyprinodon variegatus
TATATATATATATATATATATATATACTGTATATATATAACAAAGTGGGATATCATAGAAATTTAGTCCTGAAGCAGTTTTAGAAATAAACTTGTATTAAGGAATGTGTTTTCCGTCCTCCTCCTTCAGAGATCTCATCCATCTTGTTGATAAAGAGCTTTACGCTCCAGAGGCTCTTAACATTTACACAAGCATATTGCTGCTGTCAGATCATCCACGGTTGATGAATCAGATGATAAATTTGTTTGAGTGCCGCTCCTCATAAGAATAAGGCAATTCAGCGTGACCTTCCTATTTTTCATTACGATACAACTAAGTTGTTAAAAGTGCTCCAAAAAAATCGACGCTGGCAGAATACAAGCAGTTAAACATTTTATTTTTTCTTTCTTTATGGCTTCATGTACTTGCAGTAACTTGTCCTATTTTGGACAAGTTAGACAGATAGGCAGCTCTGGAAATGCCCAAAATGAATGCTGCATTGAAAAATGTCCAGCCTAGCATGGAATTGAAAATATAATCATGAAAAAAAAAAAGAATAGCATTGTTTAAAAAAAAAAATTCGATATGTTCTTAAAGGTATATAGATGTTAATAAGTAGAGAACAACATGAGAGCTAACCTGCCTGACCTGTAAAGTCAATCAATTAAAATAAGCTAGTCAGGGAACATGAATTAGGCTGGCGGATTTCAGCTAGCAACACAGTGTGCACTAATCTGATGAAATTAAAGAACATATTAGAAACAAGGTTATTGACATCTATCCACCTCGCACAGCAATTTCTGATGGACTCAACAGGATCATAGTGAACCAGTGTCTATTCATTAAGAAAAGAGGGAGCAGTAATAGTGAACCTTCCCAGAAATAGAAGGCCTGCCAAAAGTACCCCAAGAGCACATCAGTGATCCATCCAGGAGGCCAAACAAGAAACCAGAGCAACATCTAGAGCATCGTAGGACTCATTTGTTCCCGTTTGGGATCACGTTTTTGATTGGGCAATGTGAAAGAAAAAGTTGTCAAAAAGGCCAAAGCTGAAACAGCTGCTTTCCAAAGATAAACAAGCGTCTGTGGATAAAACCATGCATTCTGCTCTTCAGCAAAAAAATCATAACTGACTAACCGTCATTTTGAACTTTTAACTTTTTGTCAATAGTCCACCTCAGAACAATTAAAAATGACCTTTATTAATTAAAACCTTCAGAAATTGACTTTAAACAGGGAGGTTATTTCAGCAATCCCGCAATATTGCAGACAAACTTCATCAAAAGTGAAAGATGGATATTGCAAACACTTGACAGGAATTGCTGCCTTCAAGGGTGGCAAACCTAGCCACTAGATTTAAGGAAAAATAAGTGTTTCACATAGGGTCAGGTTGGATTGAAAATTTAATGAATTAATCATTTATTTAGGATATTTTTTTTGAAAAATAAATGATTCATGACCTGAAATATTCCAGTGGGACAGAAAAATAAAAACAGAATACATTTGTTATGGAACAAATACTTTTCTACATCCCTGCAGATGAAGTAAAAAAAATTTAAACTAAGTTTTGTCATTTGCTTCTATTCAGGGCAACGAATTCTTCACCATAAAAGTAACATCTTGGAGACGGTTGTGCTCATTAACCCTTCGGATGAAGCCGTCAGCACTGAGGTAAAATGAGCCACATCTGCTGTTGGCAATGTCTTATTTCCTTGCAGCCTTCTCTGTTGTCATTTTCTTCAACAAGAATCAATAGCTTGACTTCCTGTTGTTTTATCCATTAAGACCTTTGCAGACGATTTGCAGCCTGACAAGGACGATTGCTTCACTTAATGGTGGCTGGTATAGCCAAGATAGGAGGAATTAAATCTAGAGACCTGGAAAAATGTAATTACCATTTGAATAGCAAGTACAGCTTGTGGTTTTGGTTCTTAGCAGTTTATTCTGGATTAGAGGTCAAACAAGAGTTTGCTTTGTGTCATTGCTCTAACTGGCGCCTCCAGAGCCTCATCTATGTCTGCTGCCTAAGGTTCATTAACGATATGTCACAGCACTGCAAGATTGACTGGGCTAGTCGCCCAGAATGGCTGATGCTGCTGAGGTGGAATAAAAAAAAACAGCAGGGAGGGGAAAGGGGGAAGCAGATACAGAGGATAGATGAGTGGGCAGTGAGATAGCATGTCAGCTAATTAGCTAATGGTTTTGAGAGGGACATAACTGGTGGTACACAAGATAAACCACACTGCTAAGCTGATCGCTGCAACAATAAAGCTTGGTATCACTTTACCCCTATCTGTTATGCTTTGATGTTCCACTTCCTGTCTTTCTCCAACAGTAACATCTTCTTTTTCATTTTATTTCAACATATATCAGCATAACTGGTGATATTCTTTCTCTCTTTAATATGCAGGTTCGTTTAATGGTCTCCGACACAGCCAGAAACAAGCTTCTGGTCCTCTCTGGGCAGTGCTCAGAAAAAACAGGGGAGCTGATTCTTCAGTCGGGATCTTTCTCCTTTTGCAATTTTATGGAGATATTCACTGATCAGGAGGTGAGGAAGAATGCAACAAAATGTGTCAATATGATTTAGTGAATGAACTGTTTTAAAGGCTTTATTATTTGCGAAACTATGTGTAGAGAACCCTTTAATCATCGCAAAAAGGTCTGATAATCCAGACCTGATAAAGACCTTATTCTGACTGCATCACACAACACACCCAAAGGTGCACTTTCTTGTCACCCATATTAAAGGATTGGAAGCCTCTTATAACCAATTTATAATTTAATGTTTTATATAAAAATGTTTTGTAACAAATGTAACACCACAAACATGTAAACAAACCTGATCTTTAAATTGCAAAACAAATATGAAAGCCAGCCTCTGCGTGATAACAAATTATTATAATTAAGACATTGGTGATGCATTTAATAACAGAAGACATTATTATTAACTTATTACTTATTATTAATCATCATGATGAGGATCAATGCCTCCAAATCTGAGACCATGGTCTAGAGCCGGAAAAGAAAAGAGGGCCTTCTGGGGAGGATGTACTGCCCCTAGTGGAAGAGTTTAAGTATCTTAGGGTCTTGTTCACAAATGAGGGGAAGATGGAGCGGGAGATAGACCGTCAAATTTTTGCACTGTTTACTGTGAAGAGGGCACTGTGCAGGCTGGTTTATACTCAGAAACCAGGTCGTCGCAGTGATTGCAGATATGCAATAGGTGAGGAGCTCAGTCATCCTGGGAGGACTCTGAGTAGAGCTGCTGCTCCTCCATGTTGAGAGGAGCCAGTTGAGGTGGTTAGGATGCCTCCTGGACGCCTCCTTAGTGAGGTGTTCCAAGCATATCCCACTGGGAGGGGACCCTTAGGGAGACCCAGGACACGCTGGAGGGACTATGTTTCTCAGCTGGTCTGGGAACTCCTTGGGATTCTCCCGGAGGAGCTGGCCCAAGTGGCTGGGAGAGGGACGTCTGGGCCTCCCTACTGAAGCTGCAACCCCCGCGACCCGACCGTGGATACGTGGAAGAAGATGGATGGATGGATTATTATTAACTGCCTATCAAATATAATGAGACTAAAACTGAGGAAACTGTATTAACCTAATATATCCAGGCACAGTATTAACCATCCTTATGGAAATCTAAACAGTTCTTCAAACATTATCAGATTAAAAGAAAATAGTCAGATGTTATGTTTATGTTGCAAACCCCAGAGAAGCTATTGACTCTAACCTGGCTTAAAATACTTCTAAACCTTTCAACCACCACATTTAAAACCTTCTAGCATTTTTTTAAAACCACTGTATTCATCGTGTTTATTTTGAAATTGCTACCCAGACATAGTGGAGCAGTAAATGGAGCATAACTTCTCTAATGTATGCAAAAGATAAATTCATTAAAAGAATGATATTTCAGTTAAATCCATTGATGTTGATTAATTATTACCGTAAACAATAACAATTATATTGAGTGTTACATAGTTTTAAACCATGTGGAATTTGCTGTGAGTGTAATAATTGTGCTGTTTCCACAGCAGACCCTAATGTGTGACACATTGGGTTGAATAATCAAAAGAGTGAACAAGACAGCTAAAGATTATATTTTTAACCCATCAGGTGTGTTTTATTGTACTAACAACGGCATTAACCCTTTATAGTCCAAGTTCCTATTTTTGGTAACTAGAATATCACCACTTTGCAAACATTGCAAATTCCTGAGGTTAAATGTAGTTTGTGTGGTCCACCTTCCTCCTAGAGCTGACTATAACTGCTTCATAGAATATAACCAGAGATGGCAAAAGTACTCACTTTCCGTACTTGAGTAAAAGTACAGATACTTGTGTTAAAAAATACTCTGGTAAAAGTGGAAGTACTGATTAAACTTCTTTACTCAAGTAAAAGTAACAAAGTACAGGCTTGTAAATTTACTTAAAGTATAAAAGTAAAAGTAGAAACCACTTTTTTCATGCCGTTGCCTACATTTTAAATAGATGTCTGCCAATAGGACTAGATCTCCGTTGTGTTCATTTTCAATCATCTCGTCGTCCATGCTACTATGCTAACGCCACCGCCACCAAGCTGCAATGATTTGCCGCCAATGAATACCGCCGAATCTGTCGATTCATCTTGTAGCGGTGCGTCAAATGCAACGTAGATTCCCATCCAATTAGATGGAATTTGGTATTGATGACGTGAAAAATAATAACGGTAACTCCATTGAAATGATTCAAAACTAAAGTAACGAGCCAATTTTTAAAAATGTAAGGAGTAGAAAGTACAGATATTTGTGTAAAAATGTAAGGAGTAGAAGTAAAAAGTCGCCATGAAAATAAGTAGTAAAGTAAAGTAAAAATATCAGAAAAATCTACTTGAGTACAGTAACGAAGTATTTGTACTTCGTTACTTCCCATCTCTGAATATAACCAGTAATCTAATGTAGCCTAGTGTGGGTGTGATGAGCTACCTATTGCAAGATCGCTATAAGTATTTCATTTAGTTAAAAAGTTAATAAGTTAAGTAAAAAAAAAAAAGCAAGTGTTAAAAACTATGTAAAAAGTAAAAAAAAATCATTTACAAGTTAATAAACTGAGTTAAAAAGTAAAACAAGTTAAGTTCATGTATCAACATTAATGTTCAAAGGTTTATGTGGTAACAAAAATTGTTTGTTCACAAATATCTTATAGAAGCATCCTGGGTTGTTTTTTTTTGGTTTTTTTTTACCATGTTATAGAGCAAGTGGCTGTTTATGGTGATTACAATGACCTTGATTTTTTCCAGGTGCCAAATTTATTTTTTATTTTTTTAATGTTACAAAAGTAATAAGGTCTTCTATGCATTCAATTCACATGGTTTTGAAATTTGAATATATTTTACTGAGTGCTCTTTAAAGGATTAAAATTATGATAAATCTAGAGATTGGAGTCAGGGGATCAGACATATTTTTGGTCTAAATAAACTTGTAAATGGAAAAAAGTAAGCAGTGTTTCATATTATATTAAAAATAATAACATTTTATAATCAATGAGACAAAATTTGTTTTGAAAGTGGAATTAAGTCTTACACAATACAATTCTCTTTATTTTTTGTCATATACAGATTGGTGAATTACTCAGCACTATTCCTCCAACAAACAAAGCCAACCTTACACTCTCCTGTCCTGAACAAGGAGATTGGAAAAACTCCAACTTGGACAAACACAATCTACAGGACTTTATTAACATGAAACTAAACTCTACTCTCATCCTTCCTGAAATGGAGGGTCTCTCAGAATTCACAGAGTATTTATCAGAATCAGTCGAGATCCCATCTCCTTTTGACATGTTGGAGCCTCCAACCTCTGGTGGATTCCTCAAACTTTCTAAGCCATGCTGTTATATTTTCCCTGGTGGTCGAGGTGACTCTGCTCTCTTTGCTGTAAATGGCTTTAACATGCTCATAAACGGTGGCTCTGACAGGAAGTCATGCTTTTGGAAGTTGGTTAGACATCTAGATCGGGTTGACTCTATCCTCTTGACTCACATTGGGGAAGACAATTTACCAGGCATCAACAGCATGCTGCAGAGGAAGATTGCAGAGCTTGAGGAGGAGCAATCACAGGGTTCAACAGCTAACAGCGACTGGGTGAAGAACATGATTTCTCCAGACATTGGTGTTGTGTTTGTAAATTTCCCTGATAACCTGGAAAACCCTGAACCTGATTACAAAGTGCGCAGGAATGTTGAGGAGGCAGCGTTAACCCAGATGTTCCTAAACAAGCTAAATTTAAGGATTGAGACTTTACAAAAGCCTGTAGGAAACACTATAGAACCAATTACACTTTTTCAGAAAATGGGTGTTGGAAGGCTTGAAATGTATGTGCTCAATCCTTCGAAAAACAGCAAGGAGATGCAGCACTTTATGAAGCAGTGGACAGGAAGTGAGAATGACACTACCTCCATTCTGCTTCCAAATGGAAAAGAGTCTGAATTCCCTCTTTCGTACTTGACTTCCATCTCTTCACTTATTGTGTGGCACCCCGCAAATCCCTCAGATAAGATTGTGCGGGTTCTCTTTCCTGGAAATGCCACCCAGGACCACATATTTGAAGGCTTAGAGAAACTAAAGCATTTAGAGTTCTTGAAACAGGCAGTTGTCACTCAAAAAACGTTGCCTTCTAGTACTCCATCAACACCAACACTTAAGCAAGCAAAGATGAAACACAGAACAGACAGTAAGGAGAGCCTAAAATCTACCCCTAAGCCATCACCAAGCAAAGTAGTCAGAAAGATTTCAAAGGAAGAAACACCAGAAAAGGCAAAGGCAGAATCAGAATCAACTCCTGAGAAAATTCAAAAGGCAGAGAAAAAAGAGAAAGTCCCCCAAAAAAAGGAAAAAGGAAAGGCACAGGCACAGGAGAAAGAACAGAAAGCAAACGCAGATCAGACTGACCTAAAGGAAACGGTAGAAAAAAAGTCTGATACAAAATCCAAAGCCGAAAAGATGAAAAAGGAGGCCAAAGCATCAACAGAAAAGAAAAAAGAATTTAAAAAAGAAGTTGCAAGGAAAGAAGAAATTAAAAAGGAAGAAAAGGTAAAGAAGGATGAGGCAAAGAAAGTTTTGAAAAAGGATATTAGAAGAGATTCTCCAATGAAGGAGAAAAAGGAGGAAAAAGAGCAAAAGAAAGATTCAAAACGACTCTCTAAAGATGTTAAAAAGACGTCAAATGCTGCTGAGGAAAGGACTCTCAAACCAAAGCCACTGAAAAAGGATGACTCTTCAAAGAAAGATCTGGGAGCTCCATCCAAGTTAAAGGATAAAGCAAAGTCAAAAGTGACAAAAAAAGAAACAAAGTCAGAAAGCAAACCAGCAGTAGCTGCTGTCCCCGTTGTAGAAGATCCAGAGGCAGAAAGATCTCTGATGTCCTCGCCAGAAGACCTCACAAAAGACTTTGAGGAGCTCAGAGCTGAAGAGTTGGTAGAGGATGATGCTACTGTAAAGGAAAATGAGAACAAAGTTTCTCCTGTGGCTCTGCATGAACAAATGATGCAAACCAAAGAGTCACCGGAAGGATTAGAGTCTGTAGATGAGGGCATCGCAACTACAGAGGTAGAAGGAGATAGTGGAGGCACTCCAGAAGAACAAGCCCTGAAAGGCAAACTTATTGGCAGCACAGGTGAGAGGTTTGAGGATGAGGGTACTGTCACAGAAGAGACTTCTGAGGGAGGGGACTATGAAGAGAAGGGAGAGACAGAGGAGGTATACGAACCACAGGAAGAAGAATCAGATCAGAGTAACCTTACTGTCTTTCCACATCAAGATCAAGCCGAACATGATAAACTGGAACAAAAAGCTCAAAATGAGGATAATGATGATACCACAAATAAAAATGTAATAGAGGAGCATATAATACCTGAAACAATAGAGAAGCAAAAATCCAGTGAATCAACTTCACCCAAAGTGTCCTCCCCAATTTCTCCTGCTGCATCGAACCAGGATGAAATGCCTCCTATTGGCTTTGAGAGCTTCACAGCTTCAGATGAGGAAAACCGAGACGAACCACCAGAGGAGTATACTGTCACATCTGGTTATACACAGTCTACTATTGAAATATCGAGTTTACCTACTCCCATGGATGAGATGTTGACTCCAAGAGACATTCTTAGTGATGAGACCAACAATGACGAGGCAGGATTTATATCACAGGATGCCGACAGGTTTGCAAAATCAACATCAGGGGAGTTTAATAAAAACAACATTTCTCCACTGCAAGATATGCCAGAGATGCATCTTTCTCAGAGTGATATCACAGAAGGGCTAGCCTACAACCACTCTGCTTCAACAGTATCTCCCCCTTCACCTCTGAAAGAGGATCATTTCTATGAGGAGGTTCCCTCCATTGGACAGGCTGGAGGATTTGCACCCGCTCAAGAGTTAGGAAAATGCCATGACTCAGCTAAAGTTAGCTCAGACCCCACAACATCTCCTCTAGTTTGTTCTCCCTCAACAGAGTTGTTAAATAAAGTTGAATACTCGTCAAAGATGTCTCCTCCAATAGAACTATCATCCACCCTAGCAAGTTACACCCAAGGAGCTGCTGATTCTTACAAGAGCCCTGATGATAAACCTTTGGAAGGGGCTAGTTCTCCTCAGTCATCTGGTCACACACCTTATTACCAGTCACCAGTTGATGAGAAGGTAGAAGCTCTACCCACCATGTCAGAGGGTCCAGTAATTGTAGAGGTTACAAGTGATAAAGAAGACTCCTACAATAGAGTTACACCGGAGCCTAATGCCCCACTAGTAGAACAGCCTTCATTGGTCCAGAGGGGAGATTTCTGTCCAAAAAGCCCATCAATACCTGAACCTGAATCTCCACATGAGTCATCACCAATCGATTCAGATAATAAGAAAATTCAAGGAGACAGCAATTCAGTCCTGTCCTCAGAACCGCTGACCAAACATGAAGCCGATGTCAATCCTCTCACAACTTTTAAAGAGGAGAGTAAAATGTCTATTTCAGAGGGCACCACATCAGACAAGTCTGAAACCCCTCTAGAAGAAGTAGTTGCAGAAGATACATTTTCACACTTGGCCTCCGCCTCCACAGCTTCGCTGGCCACCAGTTCATTGCCAGAGCCAACTACTGGTTCTCCTTCTCTGCATGCCGAGGTGGGATCACCTCACTCAACAGAGGTTGATGATTCTTTTTCTGTTTCAGTTGTTCAGACTCCAACCACCTTTCACGAGGCAGAGGGATCACCAACTAAAGAGGATAGTCCAAGGCCTATGTCTATATCCCCAGAAATCTCACCCAAGACCAAACTCAAGGAGCAGACACAGGACACAAGATCTCCAGAGCATTCCACTATGTCTATAGAATTTGGCCAGGAGTCACCTGATCACTCCTTAGCCCTGGATTTCAACAAGCAATCTCCAGAGCACCAGTCACTGGGCAGCAGTTCTCATGCTACAGAAAATGGACCAACTGAGGTAGACTACAGCCCCTCAGATGGAACAGAGATTAAAGTATCTACAGACTCAAAATGTGCTCAAAACTCATTACTTTTAGAAGAAGGTGATTCAGCTCGTGCCACTTCTGCAACCCCTTCAGATGCATCTCAGTCCTCTGTTACAACTCCATGTCAAATGACCGAGAACCCACAAGCTGTTGTGGAACAAACAGATAAGTCTCCAACCAGCCCTAGGGCCTCATCTGTCACCCTGTCTCCTCATTCCAGCGAACCCTCTCCAGTGTTAGGTGCTTCTTCAGCTAAATATGTCACCAGTCCTCTTGCTGAAGCCAAATCAGATTCTGAGCAGAAATGTAACAAGTCACCATCACCTCCAAATGCACCTTCCCCATCAATATCTTTTGATATTTCAAAAGGGGATAGTTTATCACTGAAAACAGAAACTAATCCATTCAAATGTGAGGATGATTCCACAATTGAAAAGAAATCTTCAACAAGCCAAGAAGATCCTTCATTATCAGAATTACCTCTCTCATCTGATCCGTACAACTTCAATTCTCCTTGTGGCTCTGGTGAGCCAGACTCATTAAAAAATACCTTCCACCCTCCATCTAAGACAGATGTTGACCTTTGCCTTGTAAAATCTTGTGAGTATCGTCACCCCAAGACTGAATTGTCTCCATCATTCATCAATCCAAACCCACTGGAATACTTTATTAATGAAGAAAGTGCCTTGGGAGAGGAAAAGCCTCTGGTCAAGTCAGGGGGTGGACCTCCACCTCCAGGAGGTAAGCTCTCTGCCAAGCAATGTGAGGATACCCCACCCACTTCCATCAGTGAATCTGCCCCCTCGCAGACAGACTCAGATGTGCCACCAGGGACAGAAGAGTGTCCCTCCATCACAGCAGATGCGAACATTGACTCTGAAGATGACTCGGAAACTTTGCCAAGTGACAGAACTCTGACGTACAGGCTTGCCGATCCTCCTCCTCTGGCACTCAGGGACTCTGCTCCTACTTCAGGTAACCATGATGTTTGTATGGTGGACCCAGAGGCACTAAAGGCTGAAGAAAACCTCCATAATGCTAATACAGATGGAGTAGATAAACCCAAAAAGAAAAAGCTCTCAAAAAAGACATCATCACCAGCAAGGAAGAGTGGTCTGTCAAAGGTTAAGGACTCAAAGACTGCTTCTCCAAAGAAGGGCGTTGGAGAAGGAAAAGATGTTAAAAATGCAACCAATACATCTGCATCCAAAGGTGTAAAAAGCTCTACATTGGGTGGGTGTTATTGTGAATGATTATTCACTTTTAAGTCAATGCATTGCATAACATACACTATCTAAAACAGTTGAAATGAGATTGTTCTAAAAATATTTCCTTCTACAGGTACCGGAAGTGGGAAAGTACCCTCTCTGTCCAGCTGTCCTCCTATGTATATGGATTTGGTTTACATCCCCAATCACTGCAGTGCCAAAAATGTGGATACGGAGTTCTTTAAGCGTGTTCGGTCCTCTTACTATGTGGTCAGTGGCAACAATCAGACTGCTCAGGAACCCAGTAGGGTTGTCCTTGATGCTTTGCTTGAAGGCAAAGCCCAGTGGGGAAACAGCATGCAGGTACGTTTTCTTTGGAGTTTTTTTTCTTCTACCCTTTTATAGTGTACTTATGTGTATCAACACTGTAAATTGACCTCAGTTGATCATCATGCTATACCAGAGATCTTTTAAATATCTTCAATGCCATTAATTAACAAGATTATTTTTAAATAGTGGTTTATGAGAAGTACTAAGGACTATTCAGTATCATAAGATTTTTAGGTAACAATCTACATGAGAAAAAAAAAAACAGAAAAGAAAACTGTAAAACAAAAAACATGGACTGTAGCTGTGGAGCATAGTGTGTTCAATAAACAGGGAGGATGTGACAACTGCTACAGGTCTCCTGGCTGGAGTGAGAGTTTATCAAGCTGCCATATGCCTCAGGCTATGTAGCTTTGGTCTTGATGCTGTCAACTTAAGGCAGTAAAAATGCAGCGCAATAACAGGCAACCTGTCTTTCCCTGTAGCTTATCAAACCAACTTACGGTGGCTAGTGTTATTTTCTGGTAGGGAACAGACAAAATATATGCTACATGTATAGTTTTTAGCTTTTTTTTTACACTTTGATTCCCTCTCATGACAAAGCATTAAGGATGTTCTGTGATTCAGAGCTTTATAGCATATTTTCTCTGTGTGTTTAATTAATTTTCTTTCTGTATGAGTAAAACCAACACAGAATAAACCTGATATGTAATTTGTTTAGTTCTATATTTTCCAGCAAAACATATTCATAAGTGCAGAAACAGTTCCACCGCATATTTTATTGTACACTTGTCCTACCCATACATTTATATATATATTTCCTCCATTTGCCATTTTACTCCTCATTATTTCTTTCTTCTTTTTTTTTTGCTTATCATATTGAGGGACTGATTTGTGTTTGGTTTAAGGAATACTCGTTCATAAAATCTAGCATCATATTGGGTCATCAAAGAATTAAAGCAGCAGGTAGGCTATAATGTTTTTGTGTTGGTAATATCTAGTGTCCACAAATACTAAAAAAAAAAATCATATTTTGGTTACAACTTAGCACAAATATTTATCCATGATATTTTTAAAAATTATTTCAGCCTTTTTCTTTTCTAATATCGACCACTGACCAGAGTCGCCTTGAATTGTTGCCGTTTCATATTTTACACTCATTCTTTTGCTCATGTAGAATAGGGTTACTCAAGGTTGAGAATGCTCAGAGACATTTTAATAGATTTTTGAGGGAATACCAAAACTTGCCAAATGTATTATTTTTTTCTTTTTAAATAGACTATGTTTGACAACTGGTTAGGAAATCAATGTGATATTTTAGTTTTAACATATTTGTATTTCTACCTTTTTACTTGATAATGCTCTTAATGTGTTTGTCTGGATTGGGTGGAGGTTGGTTGAGGACCCCAATGTAGAGATGAGAGAGGCAGAGATGAGTTCTTGCAGGTTTAATGAAATAAAAAAAAGCAACAGAAACAAAATCCAAGAACAAAATACAGGAAACCGAAACCCAGGGGGAAACACACATGAGAAGCCAAGTAACGATGAGAAACCAGCAACTGGAGGAACTGCAGAGGAGGAGTATATATGGGGGACAGAATAACTAATGGGCTAATCAGCTGATATGGAGCAGGTGTGGATAGAAGTAACTCAAAGTAAGGGTCGGGCAAGAAGACAAAAGGGCTACAGAGAGTAACTCAAAAAATGAAACACAGTTTAAATATAACACAAAATATAAAAGAAACCAAAGATCAACAAAACAGAATGACATAGATACTGTAACTGAAAACTCTAAAAGAAACTCCAATAGAAGTCCAAGAGAGGAGAACCATAACTGTTCTGTAGTTATTTTGTTCATTGCTGTAAAGCAGTTTGCTCAATGCAAAGTGATTTGGGAAAATGCAATATAGAGTTTGATTTGAAAGTTTTGTTAGTATTCAGTAAACAGACTTACATGTGAACTTTGATAGTCACATGTGATAACATTACTTTTTCCAGCTCTAAAGTACATGCTGGTGTGGTTAAGGTAAAGTTCTATTTTTTTTCACCATTAAATTGTTTCCATAACGCTAATATGGTGAAGAGTAACTAAGCCTCAAATCAACATTCGTTCAGGGATAAACTGTTTAAATTTGGCCTTTAGGGTGCTACTTTGATGTTACTGTTTATGGGCTGATATTTTCATGTAAACTTGTTTAATTCTGCAAAATGTGGCCTAAAGTCATCTTAGTGCTGAGTTATGTTGTTTGAAATATGGTTACTGTGGTTGATTTATTTTTTTAGATGTCTATATAGTTTTGCATATTTCCATGTCACAGTTTGAGAATAATGGTTAAAATAAACTGGTTTACTTATAAACTTGGAGCTGAGAAGTTGCAGTCTCTTAGCCGGTAGTGTTCTACTTTCTCCCTTGGGGAATATCATTGTCTATTTTGTTTATAAATGACCAGCCAGGTACAACCATAAAATAAAATTAAAAACACTGTTTTAAGGGGGGATTTTGATTTCCAAGAAGCAAACTGAACAAACTATAATGCCATCTTACTCAGACATGCACTGCCTTAAAACTGAACACTGTCCACTTTGATTATCCCCTCCTGCTTCTTCTCCATCTTCTCCCAGTCCTGCTTTAGCTATTCAAGACTATCCCAAATCAGGTCATTCAATCGCGTTGAAGTATTTTGGTTTCAGCTAGGAAATATTTAGTATAAGCAAAATGCACAAAGTCCACTACCAAACCAAAATATAGCTTTTGCTATCACATTTGTTTTTTTTTCAGAATCCACAATTAGATTCTTTAAAGAACAATTGCAAGATCGTTAGAAGCGTAGCCTGTTGTTTCTCATGGTTCCCGCAGCTTAAGACTTTTTATTTATTACTGTGATTAACCCAAACCAATGTTTGGTAGGCAGTTGCTAGGCATTTGTTCGTACAATTAGATTGAAAAGCTAATCTTTTTACCTACTGATCTGATGTTTATCTAAAATGAGAGTGCTTTACGTTATCAATCTCTTAAAATCTATATCTGGCATCCAAACGAGTTTTGCTGCTCACATTTTCTTTTAATGTTTCTTCTGATGAAAAATGTTTGCAACATCTTTTAGAATTACGCATGCTATTTATTCTCAGTCTGTATATGTACAAAGTGGTATAGTTGAAAATATACAAAGAACTTTACAAAGTCGTCAAGTTTAAAATCTAAGAACAATGAGTTAAACACCTCTGAGGTTTCTGCCATGTTTATTGCATTTCACTCAATGACCATTTCAAACTACTCTACACAATCCCACTGCAAAATCCTTCATTATTCCTTTAAAGTTGTGTCAAATCAGTGTTTTGAGCAGATTCAGAAATCCACACACATTAAGCAGCTTTCTTTTCTTTTCTTAGGTCACTTTAATTCCAACCCATGACACCGACGTGATGAGGGAATGGTACCAGGAGACCCACGACAAGCAACAGGAGCTGAACATCATGGTTTTGGCCAGCAGCAGCACAGTGGTCATGCAGGACGAATCCTTCCCAGCTTGCAAGATTGAGCTGTAGCCTTGTTCTAATTAAACACCAGGAGGGAAAGTTTTCTGGAGAAGTAAATGTAGCACCAAGAGTAAACTGACACAAAAATACTGAATGAAATTAAGATAGGAGATGAGAGTTAACCAATGTTACCAAAAGATAGTGATTATGGCCTTCATGTCTCTGCTTGACCCTGAAAAAAGGGTCAAAGAGAGATCGGAGGGTAAGAAACCAAATAAACCAGCTGCACACCCCTGAATGTTCAACCATGTCAGTTTCAGTTACTATAGTGATGCTGCTTTTTTTCCCACTAAGTTTCCTGGTCAGCCTTTATTGTTATTTTCATTACTGTTGAGATGAAGCGCCTTTGTGCTGCGTTATGGAATAACAGCTGTTATTTACATCAAATAGGTTAAAAAACATACTTTCTGCAACTGCCTTAGAGTGTTAAAGGAATGTTGAAGGCTTGGGTTAATAAATACCACATATTTACTAAACAAAAACAGTTCTGGTGAGAAATTATGATAATAAACTGGGATGCTACAACCATTCATATTATGACTGCTGCTACTAAAATAATTTTTTCTTCAAATTTTAAGTTAGTTAAGATGTATAATTTATTGAACAATTTTTTGTTTATTTCATAATGAAGTCTAGTGTTAAGATCTGAGTTATTTAATTTTTTCCATCCTTCAGCAGGTTTCAAAAACCTCTCTAGTTTATATAAGATAATGTAATGGACATATGTCTGTATGACATTTTGGAGGACTGCCTTTCATTTTGGAAACTCTGTTTTATTTACAGAATTAATTTTATTAAAAAGGGAACCTGATCTTATTTCTAGAACTGTTTTTATGTAATCAGTAAGCTACGGCCTTTTCCCATTGTAAAGCTGGTGAAGCAGGATATTTTCATAATCCTAAAATGTCTTGTTTTCTAAATTGTAATATAATTATAAATAGCTTTGCTGCCAATGGAGTGGTTGGGAGACATGCATGAGTTATGATGTACTGAAGCTTTTTCTTACCTTTTTTTTGTTTTGTTTTTTTTTTTGCTCAGGCTTGCTTTTAACAATCACAATGAATTACTGCAAGAAAACAAAAGCCTGATTTTTTATTTTTTTTTATAAGCACTCAATCAGTGATTTGTGCACGTTTTGCAATGACATATGTACTCTACACAAACTCCAGCGAACGCCAGTGGCATTTTAGTCACAGAAAACATGATTAAGGGCACAACATGTTTTACATTTAAAGGCTCATCGTAAAAAAATAAATGGGTAAGAATGACAAGAAATCCCGGTCCCAAGAGAGGCAACACACAGAGATGAGAGGGAATGGCTTGTGTGTTGTTGTTTTTTGACGAAAGTATGTAAAACCAACATTAGACACTTTGAAGAACAAACGTGACTCTCATCAAGCTAACAATACTTTGGCCGCAAATCAGCATTGATAGGCCAGCATATGTAGGAGTTTTTAAGAAACCACATACAGTCCTGATTACAAGCTTAGTATATCCATCAGTGGATATCTACTAAATGACGTCAGGTATTCATAATACCACCACAGACTGGTTTTCCCACAAGGGCACCTCTTACCACCACATCACCAAGTAGTTACTGTTAAACTGAACGGACTTTTCTCTAGTTTCTTCCCTACACTTCCTCTATTTCTCTCTCTCTATCTGCCTTTCCTCTCGCCATGTATTTCTCTTCGAAGAAGTTTAATAATGTTTGTCTGCAGCTGCGTGGTATATTTGTCTTGTGATTCTGGCATTCTTTCTGCCCCTTCCCCAGACTCATATTTAACCTATAGCGATTAGTTTCCTTAGTGCTTTCAGATGTTTGTGTGCATTCTGTCCTATACTGTATCTGTTATGGCAAATCTTATGTAAGAGTAACCACAAACTTAAGGACAGACACAATAAAATATGTCGTTAATGAATAATGGTCTTCTCGAGTATTTATTTATTTATTTTATGTCTGAAGCCATTTATTTTTTATCCTCAAACATTACAAAGAGTAACTTTCATACATTTCAGTTGGTACCTATGATATGACAGGAACTGTCTAAGAATTAGGAAGAGATAAATAAGATTTATACAACAATTAAGTGGAATTCTTATTACTAAGATGCAATTTTGACTTTTATATGACATTAATTCTTCAGATCTCAAAGATTTTGGAAAGATCTTAAGATGTTCATATTTTAGAAGATTTATTTTGGCCAAATAAGAACTTCCTTGGCTCTCTGGATTGTAATCTCAAATTCTTATCTAGAATGACTCTACAGTTTACCATCCATTTACCGGTACAATGTTGAAAAACAGCACACCGTGATGCTCCCACCTTCAGACATCTGAATTCCTCAGATATGATCTTCGTTGGCATTTAAAGAGTTCTATTTTGGTCATTCTGCCCAAATGTTCTTGGTTAATAGATTCTCCTTCCTCAGTGGATTATTTTGCAATGGGCCTATTGAGAAACAGGCAAGGCATTACTTTTTATTTCTTCATACTGCAGCCCTATACAGCGTTGGATGCAGAAGTTTGCCCTGCAACTGAAGCGAAAGGTTATTGGTTCAACACTCTTGTGCTGGCGTTGAGTGTTGTATCTTTGGGCAAGACACTTCACCCAAACAGCCTACTAATGCTGGTCAGAGGGCTGCCATTAGTAGACATTTACTTCTAGGTTTATTTAAAGCTCTCTGCAAGTTGTGCTTGACTCTTGGGCAAAGCTATTTCTATTGCCCCTTTGTCAGATTTCTTGAGAAAAACAGCTGTTCATGACTGCTTTATGTAAATCTTTAGTTTTTGTCCTACCTGATTGGCATAACTCAGGTTTAGAAATGCATGTATCAACCAGTATAGGCTGTAAAAATGGCCACAGAGAGGTTGCAAAGAACTTTTACTCATCATGATGTGCTTTTTTTGCAATTTCTTGGCAATAAAGACTCATTTTTTTAAGAACTAAAGCAAGGCTACATCAGCTTGTGATCATTTGCACTACTTGATGACAGATTTTTACTCTCATGCTTTGAATATGGAATTTACTTAAGTTATTGCTGATATTGGACATGAATTTAATGCCAAAGGCAAAAAACTGACATGTTCGGTATTATCCCTCTTATATATCTGGTAGCATCCTGTCCTACTAATTAGAATGAAAGGCAGGATAGGGAATTGGGAAATGTCTGATTTCTTGTTTTAGATATTTGAGATCCCCTACTTCTTGCACCTTGCGGTATTCATGCCAGTCTATCTTTCCACTCCATCCGCCATTTGTCTGTATTTATAACAGCTGTGTAATTAATATGTGATTTATAAAACATTCATAGCCATTCTATTTAAATGAAATCATATGGTTGGTAATATAATGACAGGGAACAGAAGAGTTGACATGTTAATGACATGAGAGCGTAGATGACTGACTGTATGTGACACAGTAGCCCAAGGGAGGAGATTTTCCTTTATTGAGCGCTGAACGCCAGACATTTCAAGGATGATAGATTTATGGTTGCAAAATGAGATGCCGGATGAAACAGAGGTTCTGTTTTCCATATACAGGATAAGCAGGTTAACATTTGTCTGATATCATGCAAATGATTAACCTTACAACATAAAGGAGGAAACATTAAAATAGCATATTTGTAGCAAAACCTGATTGGAATCGCTGATAAGAATTTGTAAAATGCCTCCAAGGAAATTATGTTTCAATAGCCATTTCAAAATCTACAAGTCCACAAGAAAGCAGTTAGTCCTCTAACAATTTATTGCATAAAAGCACACAGAGATAAATATTTAAGATATTTTTGCTATTTTCATTTTTCAGTGTTGTTTTTTGACTGCATATTTTGGATCATTCTCCTACGTAATTATCAAATAATAACTCTTTTCTACATTCCAGCTGCACTCATCAAATGGCTTGATACAAAAAAAATATATTTCAGTGTTCATATAACCATATATTCTAGCAAGGTACCTTATGGCAGGTACAGATCATCGGCTATGAGGTGTTTCTGATGCTCATTCTCAGTAATTGTGTCTGCAAAAACAGCCTAGAAATTAGTACAAATTTCTTACATTTTGTGTATCTACCCTTAATTTGAGTAGGTAAGTAAGATGATCTGCCATTGGAATGAGTGTTTTACTATTCAAGTAAGATAATAAGATAGCATGCACTTGAAATAAGACAATGCAATAGTTTTTTTCTTAATTTAATTGTAAATTGTGTTGTTCCATTGGCAAAGTGTCCCACTTACCTCCTCAATTCAAGACAAAATGCACTTATTTTAAGAAAAAATTACTTATTTAGATTTCATGCTTTTGTGGTGCACTAATTGTTCAACTGTATTGTTGGTAATTTATATAGAAAAAAAATTATTTTCAATTTTATTTGATTATATTACTTTGTGTAATATTTTACAGCAGGTGTTTAACATATTTTACACTAAACAATCTTATATTTTTTAAGCCTGTTTTCACAAAAGGTGCCAGTTAAAAACACTGGACCATCCTGGTACATCCTGTGACAGCAGAGATAGTATTCAGGTATGAAAAGATCAAAACACACGAAAAGCGATACAATTTGACAAAGGTAAAAACACAAGAATGTACATTTATTAACTATACCTAAAGGACCCATGATTAGAATACAGATAAATCCAAAAATCCATTGAAATGTTTGCCTAATGTTGTTGAGGTAATTTTATTTGTTTTCTCTGTCTGATAAAAACCACTAAATGTTCATTACGTCTAAATTTCTTCAAAAAAGCTGCTGGTAGATTAGCCATAGTGACTTCTGGACAAAATTTAATTTTTAAAACGTCTTCCACTACACACATTTATTTATTTTAAAGTAACACTGCACCTTTTTTAATCAAAGTTATCATTTCTGAATATTCTCATTTAAGCCCATTCCTGTTTGACAGAGAAATTAATAGAATACAATATCTTAAAATTGAATAGGAAATACACAGAATTTATGTCAATAACTGTCTTCTCACCCAGCTGAGAGATTGTTGCATTTAGCTTCTTGTCAGTTGCAAGCAAGCATGTCAAGGTGACAGCTTTAGCCTGACATTTAAGTGGGTTGTTTATCAGATGCATGACTGCGCCGGCCCTGTGTTAGACAGGCAATCTGAAAAGGGTGCGGCCCTCCCCTTCACTTCCCAGTGACAATTATGGGTTCTAGCTCCCCCATCCACACTTTGAGAAGGCTTTTTTTGGGCTCTACTCTGTGTTGCATCAGAGGGAAATTTGGAATTAGACATAAAAAAAACAGCAGATCATGATAATCAATAATTCTGCCTATTTAATAACAGCTACAGGAGACAGTTTCTACCTCATAACCCATGTTTTCCTGAGTACTTTAGCAAATGTATTAATTGCACACCTCTATTTCTTGTCATGTACTGTCATAATATGTAATATTGTAAGAAAATAATCATACAAATAAGAAATCTCCCAGCCACTTCACTAGATCATGCGTGAGACATTAGAATAGCATATTTGTAACAAACCCTGATTGGCATTGCATTTTGAGAGTGATCAAAGTCACTCTCAAAAGGTTTGCTAAAAAACAGAGACCCTAGATTTTTCTAAAGATAGAGGGGTTTTTTCTATCAAGGGTAGTGGCATAGACAGCCATCTGCTCCAGCTGTTTGCACCCTCTTCCAAAACCGTTTTGGTGGGGACATTTATTAATGATGATGGGACACCCGAGGCACTTTCCAAAACCAAAGGGATGTGCACATGAGCATAAATCAAAAAACATCTAAAAGCTGCCGTCCCTTAGCTCAAAAAGACACAACCAAAATGCTGCTTATCCTGTTTTATCTTTGAAAAGTATACAATGATGTGCAATTATATACTGAATGAGTGAAGAAAAAGAGAGAAAGAGCCTCGCACCTTTTAGGATGCCATAAATTATCTAAAGCCCTGCCTCTTATTGGCTGAGCTATCTCAGTTGGATAGGCTGAGATCAAGTTGCCAGGGCAACAGAGGGGAACCGCCCTGTCCCGACACTATTTTCTGTCGGCATGGCTGTTTAACATAGGTTTTTATTATCGAAGCATCCAATGTTAGGGGTTTATTTTTGTTAACTTATAAAAAAAAAATTGTTTTTTCTAAACAGGTGCAGGGTTGATAGATGCTCCTCTGAAAGGTGTTCTTACAGATTTATTAATAGCTGATGAGGAAAACATAGGCAGTACATTTAATATTTAAGACTTGCCATATAAACAATGTGAGGTCTGTACTATTAAACAGTGAAGTTAAAAAGTATTTTAAAGGGTTTTATCTAAATGTATGATTAAATTAAGCTTTTACAGAGAGAGTAAAACTCAACACTTTTAAGGATGCCCCTCTGCTGTTATGTAATCATGTTCAGGTCAATGGGGGCATAAAACTAAAGTGATCTGAAGTGACGCTTAGTGCAGCTTGTAGTTATAATGACTGATCTGCACCAGTATGACAGGATTTTGTGTGCAGCACAGATTGCATTCCAGTATTTCATTGCGAAGTTCACCTACAGGTGTCCATTTTAAGAGACATTTCTTTATATATGGTTTTGAATCTCAAAATTGGTTTGACTTATATTGTCCACCTATGTATATTTTGATGTTTTTGAATCATGAAGTTTCTTCCAACACTTTATTTTTCTTGAAGAGGTATAAACTTATTATATTACATTAAAGAAAATACAAAAGTAACTAAATTAAATTAATAAACATGTGACCAAAAGATTAGGTTTTTATTATTATAAATATTCTTTAGGACACATTCATTTGCCTGTCATGAAATTTTGTCTGTAGTTTTAATTGTTACTATTTAAGGGTTTGAAGTGGAGCATGGAGAATTCCATATAACTAAGATTTGATTCTGAGAGAGTTAAAAACATCGCTGCTTATAGACAGGGGTCTGGTATATGCATCTCAGGAATCACGTATCCACACTGACAGGATATGGTCAACAATTAAGAACAGAGCAACCATTTAAGTACAAATGTAATTAAAATAGATAATATCTTCATTATGAAATATTCAAATAAAAATTTCACAACAGAATTAAAATGTTTTTTTCTTTAATCATTAAAACTCAAAATACATGTTCATTTTCCATCAATTTCCTAAATACAATTTAAAAAAAAAACTGCCAACTTCAAAATCTAAATATTTAGTTGCTTTTTGTAAAAGGGTAATTTTTTTTCCTCCTTTTTTCAAACCCCCCCCCCAAAAAATGGATTTATGATTCATAAAATGAGCACATTGTTTTTAGACCTGCTTAAAAATCTGTCATCTTTTTAAAGGGCTATACAGCTCTTCTGGATGTGGATATTTTGATTTCGAAAAACCAAAGGCAAATGTGACTCTTAGTTAACTTCAACATCCTTGATATAGAATATTTTATTTATAAGAGGTGTAGTAATAGTTTTATATTTTTTTCATTTTGTGTAAGTTATTACAAAACCTATTACTACTAGACCCACATCTAACAGTAATCCTATTAATAATAGACATTTTTGAATTAATTAAAATATTAAAAAAATATATAAAATGTCAGTCATCTGTACAGTCAGTACAATCTAAGATAAATATTTAAATCACTCTTCTCAACCAGGATCTATTGGTCTGAATTGTGAAACACATGAATTAAGTCAGCACTGCAGTTTTTGAGAGTAATTGTTTTCTTTGGATTATTGTACAATGCTAATTATTATTATTATTATTATTTTTTTTTTTTTATTTATTATTATTATTATTATTATTATTATTATTATTATTATTATTATTATTATTATTATTATTATTATTATTATTATTAACGCTCTACTCTTCACTGAACTGAGCAGAAACGGTATAACTGCACCACCTACGGGGTAAAAAAGGAGACACAAGAGGGAGCCTGCTTTACAGAGCGTGACGCCATATTGGAAGATACCAACGATCGTATCTGAACTGTCAATCTTTTAAGCTAATGTTACATTTCTCTTCAATAATATATGAATGCTTTTAAATATGAAAATAAACTATAATTTACTGTTTGGTGTTTGTGGTTACTAATTATGATGAGAACCGGCTTGTCAGAACTCCAGTTCTGTGCCACACAGCACCCCTTTACATTCCATAGCTATGGTTCGGTCGATCAGTGTCATGGCGCTGCTGGGGACATTGGCCGTTAAATGCTGTCGGTCGTTACTTTCTAGACCAAATAAAGGGATTTTTAGAGGAGTTTTACGTCCAGACTGGATTCAGGTCTGCATTGGAGGTAAGTGAAACTGAATGGAAACTTACAGCGACTGTCTTCTCTTATTCAATTGAAGAAACGGTCCGCCAATTCACAGACTGGGGCATGTAAAAGCCATCTTCAAGCTGGAATAATAATATAACAAACGCGGTTTACTCATGTAAAGGAAATGAATTTGCTGCAAACTATTATGTTCACACTACTATCAATAAAAAAAGAAGTGGCTAATTGCAATAAAACATTTTACACCGTAGGTGAAAAATGCAAAGGTTCAGGCAGTTTGGAAAGTTCACAGAAATCCATAATAATACAAAAAAAAAATGTTTCCAAGTGTTGAACCTTGAGGAATGCCATGTATCTGTGTTGTTTATTTGAAAATATTGAGCTATGATATCAAATAATTCTTCATCTAAGTCAGAGCAACCTCTCTTACACATTTTTGCTAATTCTATGGTAGCATTTGCTGCTTAAAATAATCTAAGGAGACAGACAAGCATACATTGCTGTTTTTTCTATGAATTATTTTAATAAAAGACTAGTCCATTGTCTTTGTTTTAACCGGTGTTTGTAAAAATGTATTACTGTCTTCCATTTCTATCTACAGCTAAGAGACATTTATTGTCAGAAGATGTCATCAGACTGCAGGATTTCCAGCAAAGGAAGCTGGCTGTGGCTCATCTGGTTAACGGTTCAGAAGGTAAGTAAAGGTTTGTTACTGAGCTGCAGTTTTGATGTCAAATCAGCTTCAACTTTTAACACAACTCCACAGGCAATTATATTGAGTTGTTCAAAGCAAAGATGCAGAGGAATGAGCTGATCCTGCGAGATGAACTGAAGCTGCTTCTCCACCTGTGCCAAACTCCAGATGATATGCTAGTAGCCAGGGAAGCCGTCTATAGGTACGCGCTTCTTCTGCTTAGCTGCCCCAAGCCTTTTAACCTGACAACAGCCAGATGCATGTCTCGCTCCGCCTAGCTCCACTCACATATGTGATGTGAGCGGAGCTAGGCGGATTGAGACATGCATCTGGCTGTTGTCAGGTTACAAGCCTTTAGCTTTACTATGAAAGTGAGTAACGCATTTCTTAAATGTCAACAGGTATCACTCGGAAAACCGTAACCTTTTGTATGGAGACTTCAAGTTTGGGCCTCTCTTCATGAGGCTTTGCTATGAGCTGGGAATGGAAGGGATGGCTGCTGAAACACTACTAGATAAGGTAAAAGAAACAACCACCGGAACTCCGATGATTAAGTATAATAGATTATATCAACAAGTCTGAACTAACTGGTACTAATAATGCTTCTTTTTTCCTCTCTGGACAGAATATGAAAGGCTTTTTCATTGATTCAACTTCCTTTAACATCGCCATCAACATGCTGTTTATTAAAGGCTCATATGAAAGTAAGAAGCAGAATAACTTTGGATGTCCACATGTAAAATGATTTGATCTAATCTAAAAAACGTGTGTGTGTGTGTGTATATATAAATATATATGTATTGTTCTAGGTGCTATGGAAGTTTTAAGAACCATGAGGAGCCAAGGAGTCCCATTCAATAAAGACACAGTGACACTGGCGACCGGTACCTGCTATAAGCTGGTAATGTTTAGATTAGATTGTGCTTATTTACCACATGAAATATTGATGAGATACATCAAAGCCAAGAGGTGTAGATTCACTAAATGTCTTAAAATTAATGGAGTGTTAAAACATTTGTTGGTAAAGTTTGTTGTAAAATTTGCTAACACACAGGTCTGGAACCCTTTCTGTTTAAAAAGCCACTTTATTACTGCTGCTACAGAATAAAATTTGATTTTATAAATATTGATCGCCTAGGAAATTTAACATAAATTGATATTTTATGAATTTAAACAAGAAATGATCATTTAACCTTTACAATTGAAAAAAAATTGTAAAATGAGGCTAGAAGAGTATTTAATTAAAACCATATATAATAGAAACTTAGTTTAAGCATTAATTGAATAAATTTATTGTAATAACACTGAACCAAGGGTGATGTGCTGTTGTTGATATTTCTCACAGATATTGAAGGAAATCATACAGAGTCACTTTTATATGCTTCCTATTTACCCTAATCATTAAAAATAATCAACGTTTTTTTGTTTAGAATACAGCAGAATCCTACAGAATCTGCTTGTCTTTGATAGAAGAGGAACAGACCAAAGGACAATTCATCCCCCGCCATGCATACTGCTTCGCTGTAGCATTAGCTCTAAAACGGGTGGGTTTAACCTTCTTTGCAATTGTCTTTGTGTTGCAGATGTTTGTGGTGTTTTCATTTATTTTAAGTCCCTTTTTTTCTTTTTTTTCTTTTTCCAGAACAATCTAGAAAAGGCAAAGTATATGTACTCACAAATTATGAGCAGTGACAGCATATTGTGCCAGAACTTAAAGGTAAATATGATGCACAGAATTCAGTTAAATCTAGCCTTAGTTTATTTGTTTTTAAAGTTTATATATCTAATTATTACTTACGTTACAGATTATGATCCTAGCAATGTCCGGAGAAATCTCAGAGGCTCTTTCTGTCCTGTCAGCAGCCATGTTACCCAAAAGTCCATTTTTTGTGAAGAAGACAGAGTTTGCCCAGGAAGTGGTAAGTGATAACAAATGCTGATTAAACAAGAGAAGAGCGTATAAATACTCATTATAGTGTTCACTAATTTAAAAAGATCAACAGTGTCTCTCACATTTTTTTTTAAATACAACCACAATCTTAAGTAAATGCTGTTTAAATGTTATTAGATAGAATAACCAAAAATTGTGAATATTTGAAAATGATTAATGGATTTTAAAGGTTTTTATCACTTGTATCAAAAATCAGTTGTGTGCATCTCTTTAAGCCCCAACTTAGTCAATATTCTGTTGAACCATCTTTCCAAAACTTTTTGGATTATATGATTTGCACATCTAGAAACTAAGGCTTCTGCCATTATTGATGGTGAGCCTCTGGGAACACCAATTTCAGAGTAATGCTACATATCTGCGTCTATGTCATGGTTGATTTTGTTTGAACCGTTCTAATACATTAATATGGTTCAACTTTAATCATTCCAGGCAGTGATGCTCCACCTGAGTCTCTAGGTTTTTCTCTAGAATCTAACAGATTTTCTTCCAGTTTGCTGTAATCTGGCCTACAAACAAATCCCAGTATTACATTAAGCTGCATCATTTTCTTCCATCAGCTCTGACCAACTAAACACTTCATCATGCAAATCAAAAAGTATCAATTTTGGTCCCAAAGAGCTCACCTTGTTCCACATTTTTGCTCGGTCCAATAGATCATTAACTCCCAAAGTTAGAGTCTTTGATCAACCAGTATAGGATATTTATATCCACTACAGAAATTACACTAAATAACAAATATTTCTGTTACTTCACGTGCTTAAAAATCTAAGAGCATAAGTTAAAAATTGACAAAACCAGCTACCTTTGTTGCTCCTGTCGTTTGTAATGTTATTAAACCCTTGATTAATTGACTTTTTAGAAATGTATGTGCAGTATTTTTTTTTTTTTTTCAACCAATAGTTTGGTTCATGGGTTGACTCTGGTTAAGTTTGTAAGTCAGAAGCTGAAAGGTTTGAGAATCTTTGCCCTAATTGACCTGCAGTAACCTCTAAAATGAATGTCTCATGGTGTTCTTATTTATCTTCCATGTAGGCCACAATTGTCACATGACATTCATAAAAGGTTTTAGGTTGTAAGGTCACAAAATGCGTGAGGTTTTAAAGAGAAGGAATATTTTTTGGTCACACTCTGCTGATGTTTTTAGGTGGATTTACTCCGTCTGAGGAGTGAAGGTAGACCACTCGAGATGAAAGTGGAGCAGATAGTAGCTCAGCTCCAAAGGGCCTCTCAGGTGACTCAGCAGACCCTCGACGATATGCTATGCCGTGCCCCGACGGGGAAGAGGAAACCAGCTCTAATGGAGGAGGAGAGGAGGACCAGCCGGAGAACTTTAAGGCCCCTGCAGTCCAATCTGTTGTCAGAGTGACGCCCAGTACCAACACTTAAAATCAGCTTTCTCACTAAAGGATGAGAAAAGTTTAATGCCACATTGAAATATGAGCTCTGTTACCAGCACAATCATGAAAGCCAGTGGTGTTTACCTCGCATGTATTAAATGGGCAGAGTAAGATAGGAATAAATACTTTAATCTTGCCAGAGTAAGCAGCTCAAATCTCTTCTATTGCATTGTAAAACTTCCCAGGTTGAACCCGAGCTTATTGCCATGAAAAATGAAAGCATTGTTGGTTATTTAAAGCTATTCTTTACCTCTAAGAGGTATAAAGGAATCAGATCACTACTCTGTAGTCATATACTGTGCATCCAAATTACCTCTTTCTAGCCAACTCTTTACTGGATTGCTTGGTCTTCAGAGAAGTATTTTACTCCTTATTTTCCTGTTCTCTTTACACATTTTAAAATCATCAAGAGAACAACAATATTTGTGTTACATTGCTGCTAAGAATCCCATGTTAACATAACAGTGATTTAGGAGGGCTGTGTGTATATTCTGTATAGATGTGTGAAGGAGTGATTCAAGGTTTGTCAAATATTTAATAATAAATGGTTTTAAAATAAAGAGAAGTAATATTTAACCTCTCTCTTTTTTTGGAATCAAAATGCTGGGTTTGAGATCATATGCAGAAGATGGGTTACTGCAGAGTAATAATTGTCAGCCAGCACCTTATGTACAGAAATGTAGTCAGTGTTTATTGTAAAATGAATCATTGAAATTGTAGAGCTGATGTCACAGAGATAAGTACATTTCTGATTTGTAAAAACATTTTTAAACCTGAGGCATCACTGATGCTTTTGTGATTGGATTGGTCATGATTATCCAGAAACTGACTGGCAAAACCTTAGAATGAAACATATATCTTGTTATATTTATAATAATCATTCAGACATGTTCACTTAAAAAGAAAAAAATCTTTATTTGACAATTTGGGGATATTTTCTGTTGTGTTTGGGAGAATTGTAATGTAATATCCATGAAAACTGCCGACATATCTGCTTGTAATGTATCTCCATTTACAAAACAAACAAGGACACTTCTCCAGTGGCAGCTAATCTGACTTACAGGTAACATAAAAAAAAATAGAGAACCTGATTCTTTTCATACGACGAATAGGATTTTTCCTTTCAAAATACTTAAAAATAAATCTGGTTCTGAGAATACCTTCATCTTATCAGCATGCGGTACAATTAAAGTTGAACTATTTATATAATAGCGTAATGTTGAAGCCATGAATGTATTATTTGGCATCTAATTATAAGTCAAGTGTGTTTATCAACATATTTTTATACTAGTTTAGCTATTTGTGGTTTATAATTATGTGTTGTACTTAAAGATCACTAACCTCTTTTTGTTGCCATATTTCAGATTTTCAAAGTTTTAAATATTAACACTCCAACATGACATATTTCTGGGGAGCATGGCCAGTTCTGCAGTTACCCGAAATACAAATCCAGTATTACTGTTAAGAGTAATAAAAACAGTTGGTTATAGCTGCAGGACATAGATTTTACCAGTCATTTAGCTACTCAATAACAATGATTATTATACTCTATAACAGTGCTGGTCTGTCTTCATATACATACATTTCTTAGAAATAATATAAGCTTGCATTGCCTATGTAGTAAATGTTCACTTCGCTTTTAAGATATCAAACTGGTGGTTTAGTGTCTTATAAAGGCATAAGATGTGAATCGGGATGTGACTGATGATGCATGATGCAATTTTTGACCTCAGCGTCAAATGGCATGTCAAATTTTGTGTTGTAACTTTAAGATTTTGTGACTTTTAGAAACTGAAAGTATATTTAGGATTACCTACGTTAACCTGGAAATTAGTCTTGAAAGGTGAGGTTTTCAAACCGCACTGAACTCACAATCCAGAAATGCTGCATAGCATGGAGACAGTTAACTCTGATGTCTCCCGTCTATTTTTTTACAATAGTAGCTCAAATCAATCTGAAGTGTTGATTAAAGCAGTTTGTTTGCAGGGGCGGAGCTACTAGATGGGGGGCCAGTCTGAAGAGGAATATTCAAAACATTTTATTTTTCATACATTAACATTTACTTGACAACAAAAACACTGGTTAATTTTGGACATCAATATTCTGTCATTAAAGATGTCAGAAGAGAACTAGATGTTGTGTTATATGGGGTAACGAGAAAATGATTTGTCTCTGCAAATCATATAGGAGTATTCATTGAAATCATAGATAACTATGATAACTATTATGTAGATATTACTACTTGTCATTATATTATTTTTGCAGAATGATTATTGATAAATGTAACTAATGAGAAAGGAAAATATGTGAGCCCCAGAACTCAAATCTGAAAGAATAGTATCCACTATACCTTTATCTAGGAAGATGTTTAAATATATGCGTATATTTTTTTAGCTAAGGCTGTAGGAAAGGATATTTTGTCTTTATTTAGAAAATATGGATGTTCTGCTCATTAATTTTCCTGTTGGAAAGGTGTAGATTGACCCTGAGGTTCTGGCACCGATCCACTTTTGGCCACCCCTCTGTGTAGATCGGTTTTTGCCTGCCCACCCTCATAGAAATGTTCTAGCTACGCCTCTGTTCGTTTGAGGTCAGCATCTCCCCAGTTCTTGATAAAAGACAGCTCCTTCCAAGTAAAACATAGAAATGTTGTATGCAGTATTTATATAAAGCCCAGCTAGTTCCAAAGGTGTATTTGAACTCAAATGGTTCGTTTCTGTGTCTTGATCATGGAAATGTTTACTAATTTGACACGTTTCCAATGAAGTCCAGTATTATATGAGTGTTACGCGGTAATTAGAATGATTAAATATTTACATTTGACAAAAATACGAGTAATACAATTATTATGAATTTATGTTTAGAATGTATTTCTATTGCAGCGAGCATAATAGTAGGAAACCCATTTAAAGCTACATACAGATGTGGAGACATCTGTAAACAAAGACTGACGCATTTTAGACTCCTCCCAAAAGTACCGCTGTGCTGACGTAGCAGAGCTCCCAGCGCGAGCAACAAAGCAGAGCTGCTTTTATTTATCTTAACCCAATCTAATAGATTTTCTATCCGTTGTAATAAAGTTTTGATATTTAGTTTATTGGAAATTTAAGTGGAAGGATACATGCAGTGGTGGCATCTTCTCCTAGCGGCAGCTGGTGGCCATGCTACTCCATAGTTAGCCGGGGTTAGCTAGCCGGGGTTAGCTAGGTCCGGGTGACGGGGAGAGAGGACCGTGGGCAAAAAGCAGCTGATTATCGACAGACGAGGGAAACAATATTAATATTTTTAAAAATAGCATAAAAATCTGGAATTTGGTTTGTTTTTTCAGTAGATGGGATATTAAGGTAATTACCAGCCTTTTTGTCGCTAAGTTAAAGTAGCTGATCTCTGACTGAGGGAGCAGAAAACCCGCTACGATGAGCTCCGAAGAGGCAGCAGCGCCCAGCAAAGCCGCTCCGGATGAAGATGGCATGACCTGGTGGTACAGATGGCTCTGCAAAATCGCCGGGGTTTTAGGAGGAATATGTAAGTAGCTGTCAGAGTCCGTGTGTTCTCTTTAACTTTAACCTTTCTCATTATAGCTGGTGTTCTGCTCGATTACAGGCTCTTTTTTTGTTTGTTTGTTTCTGGTTGATTTATTTTCGTATTCGTTGTTGATCCAATTTATCCGCTGGAGGTTTTTACTTGGGGTTATATTTGGGGGGAAATTATTTTATTGAATATGATGTATATAAAGTATTAATAGTGATTCTCTTCAGCTCATCAGTTGTCCATTGTCCCCCTGCTGCAGCAGGGCGCCGCCTGTTTGTTTGCTTTGCAGTTCACCCAGCTACTCCTGAATCAAAGTGACACTAAATCTAATTTGGTGAATAACCCCTTAAAGAAAAAAACCCTGTCCATCTTGGAGATAGATTTCTGCGGAAGAGGAATAGGGCCAATGAAAAAATAAAAAAAAGTTAACTGATTTTTAAATATTATTTCAGTTTAATATGGGATAAAAGTCAGAATTTTGACTTTAATCTCAGAATACTGACTTTTTTTCTTAGAATACTGACTTTTTTCTCAGAATTCTGACTTTAATCTCAGAATACTGACTTTAATTACAGAATACTCTCAGAATTCTGACTTTAATCTCAGAATTCTGACTTTTTTTCAGAATACTGACTTTAATCTCAGAATACTGACATTTTTTCTCAGAATTCCTACTCTAATCTCAGAATTCCAACTTTAATCTCAGAATACTGACATTTTTGCTCAACATTCTGACTTTAATCTCAGAATTCTGACTTTCTTTTTTTCAGAATACTGACTTTAATCTCAGAATACTGACATTTTTTCTCAGAATTCCTACTCTAATCTCAGAATTCCAACTTTAATCTCAGAATTCTGACTTTTTTCTGTCAGAATTTAGCTTTAGCTTCTGTCAGAATTTTCTGACTTTAGTTGTCAGAATTTTGACTGAATTCAACCAACATGTTAGCTTTTAGCCATAGCCATGTCTGTTTTAGAGACTAGCTGTCTTCTTTTAATCACCTTCTGCTCTTCCATTAATGAAATAGCAGCACCGGGGACCCATCGGGCACGTAAAAAGTTGCCTAATTGCATTACTTTCCACCAATGTGTTACTGGCCCTCTCAAACAACTCACATCTTTGTCAGTGAAGCTGAGTGCTCACACAACTCTTCCTTCATGGTGCCCATCTACATTAAGATCCACAATTCTGAGAGTTAAGTCAGAATTCTGAGAGTAAAGTCAGAATTCTGACTTTTTTTTCCTCACATTATACTGAAATAAAATTTTAAAATCAGTTAACTTTTTTTGTTTTTTCAGTGGCCCTAATCCTCTTCCGTAGATTTCTAAGTGCTGCCTATGCAGTTTTCCAGCCCTCCACCCTCTCCATCCTCCTCTGTGACACCAGAGTCCCAGGATCACATTAACCACTGCATATTCAATGCCTATGTATTATTAAGAAGCTGTAAGGGAGCAGGGTAGCCTGCCTGCTTTTCCAGTGTTTGTGATACTGTGAGATTTACCACTGAATAACTTTGCAAGGCAAGTTCTCTTCCTCTTAATTTTAGATCTTCAAAGTCATTTTTCAAACTACAATGGTTCAGTTTACAATTATATATTATGATATAAATGTCTTTTGCACACGCTGTCAGGTAGGGATGCAACAAATGTTTATTTTGCAAATCAATTGATCTGTAGATTATTTTTTTTCAATTAATGGACTAATAATCGGGTAGCCAAAGATCCTTTAAATAAGACTTTTTGCTAAATTAAATCAGTTGAAACTAAAACTTTTCCAATTGTTCTGGATAGAGCATATTGACAGACGGAAAATATTTTTTTTTTATCTTAAATGCAAAATGTTCATGTATTTTTTTTTTTACAATTTTGGTATAATTACAGCTCTAAATGGGTCGCTCTGTCACCTAAAGACACGTTTTAGAGTCTCTATACTCCAGTTTATGTTTAGTCGGTTACTTAATTAGTTGAGGATTATTTAATTGATTTGTTAATCAATAACTCATGATTAATCTGATTGTTTTAGCCCTAGTGATCTTTGCTTGCATTCAGTTTTTATATATATTGTTCCAGTTGTCAACAAATGTTAACTCAAGGTATTTTACAGGGCAAAAGGCTCCAATTTATTTTGACATTATGATTTGATCCCAGATTGACTTCAAATCAACATTTTGTGTGAAAAATGCAACCCAGTCAGATTCTGAATCAGTAACATACAATTGTCTATTCTAAAATGCAATATAGTTATATCCAGTTATAAACATTTGGATTATTTAATGCCAGTTGGTAATACCCACTTCATTGTTTTGCTTATTAAACAATCACTGATGCAAGCATGCGGCATGTATGGGAATTATATTTTTTAGTACAGCGTTTTAATGTGTTTTTTTAGATGATCAGATTGTGTATTTCTTCAGTTGTTTGCTTTATCTCACATTCCTCTGCATTGTGAGATAAAGCCAATTTTCACCCTCCCTCTCTAATTCCCACCCTTATAATGTCACTGTGAGTATTTCACAGCTTTTGTAGAACATATGAACACGATGCTGGTGATCTGCTAAGAGATATATTTAAACACGACTGCTGCAGTTCGGCTCATATTATAGGATGCATACATTTCAGGGAGTCTGAAATGACGGTTTTATAGTTTTTTTATTTTTTATGAAAGAAACATGTTCTTAATTCTGTATTAAGTGACTCATCTTAATCATAAAGAAAACGTTTTCTTGACTTGGTGCTCTTTGAATCATTTTTTTTATCTCTTATTTAAACTCCAAGTCAAATCTTTAACATCTAAAGGTTAAAACAGTGTCGACGTATGCTAATGTGTTCCAGCTTTGTCATTTGGAGTGTAAATATACAGATTTATTTCAGGAATAGCTTCTTGTACTTCTCAAGTTAATGTTTTTCACAGAAGGAACTGACATTGATCCCTTTATAGCCAGATATTTCTCTTATAGATTCACTTCTCTGAAAAGTTTCCAGTAAAGAGTTGTAATGTTTTATGTCTGATCCCATGACTTACAATGTGTTTTATCACAGTAATAGTGTTGCCGCTTTGTCTTTTCCCTCATTTAGCCTGTGCTGTATCAGGAGTGTGGAACTGCGTCACTGTAAACCCTTTAAACATCGCTGCTGGAGTATGGATGGTGTAAGTCCCTTAATTATTACACATTAATCTACACCTTTAGATTTAAGGTTTTTTGGTTTTGTTTTTCTTTCCTGTTTGCATTTGCTGAAACTAAAAAATATTTTTAAAAGAACTTTTTCCAAACATTTACTTGTTCTGTACATTGCCCTAAGGGCTCAATGTTTAGGTGTCTCCCCTGCTGCCTGACTTAAATAATGGGTGATATACAGGCTGTGGCAACATTTAATAACATGCTAAGAGGGTAAAGCAAATTATTTAAATCAAATGTACTGCTGCAGATACACAACAAAAATAGGAAAAAGCAGTTGGGCCTCTTGTATCTAAATCACTAAAAAGAATCACAGAAAATCAAGTTATGTGGCTCAGAAGAATGGACAAAAACATTACAGGTTCAATATCTGAAAGCCTGTTAGAGACAAACCTATAATATATGCACCAATAAAGGTGGGTCTAATAAAATATTTGGTCCTTTTATAAAAAGCCTTCCCAAATATTGACTCCTTTATGTCTATTTGATGAAACCCCCCAAAATACACAGATGTTTGTGACTCTAATGTGACAAAATCTAATATGTATTCTTAAGGTACTTCTATGTAATACATAAAATAAGAAATTGTTTCTGGCTAAAGTCAGAAAGAAAGCCGACACACACATACAAGTTTATATTTCTATACATTAGGACTTTACATTGACTCACTTTCATTTTAGCTGATGCGTTTTTGCCAGAAGGTTGGTAATTATACCACGAACAGTCCGAACTTGGTAACATTAAAAGTATAGTGGAGGATTTTCCTCCACTATACTTTTAATATATCCTGAGAGGGAACACCTATTAAACGCACAAGAGAGTACACCTCGTCCATCCGTATGTAAAATTAGCTGTTTGCACCGCTCATACAAACTTACTTTCCAAAAGAAGACTTGAAATTTTTCCACTCTGCCAGACTCTCCATGCAGCATGTGTTACAGCCTTACGTAAACATATTACCAGAATGTTAATGAATAAAAAGAATATGACAATTAGGAGGACCACTTATTTTGATGATCCACCCATAAAAAGAACATCCTCCACTAAACCTTTAACAAGTATACATTGATTATTACTCATTGACTTTCAGATATTATTATATATTATTACTTTCTAACATCTGTAGGGGTGAATAATGTTTCTGTGTCTAAGATTTGCATCGGCTGAATAATTCCCTCCTCCGCTGTGTTTGTGGCCCCGTCCTTCTGTCTTAAGGTTGAATGCCTTCGTGCTGTTCCTTTGTGAGGTCCCATTCTGCTGCCAATTCATAGAGTTTGCAAACGCGATCGCAGCCCGCGCAGACAAACTCAAACCCTGGCAGAAAGCCCTCTTTTACTGTGGGTAAGAACAACCATCTATTGTCAGAATGCCTGATATCAGGGGAACAGAAATAGAAGTTATTTGGGGGAATCCCTGGTTTGCAGTAATTCATTTATATGCTAAGTTTGCTCAGCGGCTAACTTTCTCCTGTTTCTTTTTTTTTTTTTTTGTTCTTGGTTCAGGATGGCCCTGTTTCCCGTGTTCCTGAGCTTCTCTTTTACGACCTTGTTTGGAAACGCCATCGCCTTCGCTACCGGCGTGCTTTATGGCCTCGCATCCTTAGGCAAAAAGTGAGACAGCCTCTGGTTATAATGCAACATGCATGCAACACGTGACAGAGTTTGTAATTAAACATGTGCTGTTTTTTATTTCCTATTACATCACTTTATAACAGGTATTTGCATTAAAAGCAGCTCACAACATTTTAATCCGTGAACTTAAATGTTTGCCTGCCTATCCTAATCAGCATTCCTTTTTAAATGTAAACAGTTTTTAATGGAGTGAGTTTTGCACTAATTTCTAACTTCCTCTCATGCTTGCCCCTTTTCCCCCACTTACTTTAAACCTGCTTTTATTACCACACCCTCCTTCGCCTCCCGCCTCCTCCTTTCCTTCCATCCCAGGGGAGATGCTGTGACTTATGCCAGACTACAGCATCAGAAGCAGGGGGACGACGAGAGGATGGCAGGGACAGTAAATGGAGCTCCAGAGTGAGGCAGCGCCTGTTGCAGTGTTTCCATCGTGTTGTTTTGCAGTTTTTACTTGAAACTTTTCCTGCCGCCATTCCTTTCGTTCCATCTGTCTGATTTTATTCTCCAACACTACAGAACTGTTGTAATGTTTATTTGTTTGCCTGGTCTGGTGCATGAACCCAGTAACATAAACATACCTTGATGGATACCAGATGGGATTTTTTTCAATATGGCTCAAAGTATTTAACTACAGCTATGTTTTAAATTCTCCATTTAGATAATAATCACCCATCATTTATCTCCAGTTTAAGTTTAAAATATTTGCAGAAAATGTAACAATTTTTCTGCAAGCCTTCTAGTATAGGTATTATTTCCTAATGATAACGTGACAGTAAAAGAGAAAAGGAGAGTGCGCATTCTTAGGGCAAACAGGAAGGCTCATTTACAGCAACACGGTTGCCTCACCAGCTGAAACAAATTTAAACATTAACATAAATATATATTTTTACATGAAACTTTCACCTTTCTTGGAACAAAAAGCCAGCTAGGGGATTATTACGGTGGTTGAAATGTCAGGTCTTACAGATCCAGGCCACTCATACCTGCTGAAAGGTCTATTTTCATTTTAACTGTAGTGAGAAGAAATTCTATTGCTTAAAACTACTGAGTCTTAATAACTGGAGGTTACCCAAGCAGGAATGATTCCTGTCAGCAAATGCTCTGAAGGTTGGAGTTTATCCAGGCACCGACGAAAACGAAAAGGTCTGCCTTACAGTTTAAGCTAAACATTTATAGCAATGTATAAGTCCAGAAGTTTGAGGCTTTCCTTAGCAAAAGAATCAATGAAAACACATAAGAACAATAAGTAAAAAGGTCAGTTTTCATAAATATTTAGGATGTGTGCAATTGCTTTATTCATTGTTGTGCTGCTTTTTTTGTTTTTGTTTATTTAAATGACATTTTGAATTATTCAACCAAAACAGATACAATGGCCACCTTTTTACAGCCACCAATATGAAATATGTAAAACAAAAAAAAAACGTAAATAAAATAAACTTAGAAAAATACGTCCTCTAACTAGACCGTTTATTTAGAAGTGGAGGTAAAATATCTATGGTAAGAAATATATATATATTTCTTTCATGTTCACTATTAAGTAGAAATCCATAAATTCTGATTTCATTGAAAATTGCATACTTTATTGCTTTGAGGCACTCCTCAAAATGGTAAACGTGAAAATATCCTTTCTAGTAAGGAGGTTATGTTTACACATAATAAAATAGCCCAGAAAAAATGGCTTAATCACTAAATTTCAAATCTGAATTGGGAACATTTAAAAAGTTAAAAACTGGAATTGTGACAGAGAAGGTTTGATGAGGAACCACGTTTATTTTGCCACATAGTAAGGAAGGAGTTAAATTCTGCTTCCATGTTTCATTTTTGTCAGGAATGAAAGTAAATATGGAGAAGGGTGTGTTTGCTGTCATGTGTCCCAGCCCGTATTGTGTTTAAGTACCATAGTTGTTTCCAACAGTTGAGGAATCTTAAGTTCACCTTATTTTTTAATGGTGTTTATTGAATGGACCTTGATGAGTTTAACTCAAAATGTTTGGACGCGGTTGATTCCCAGTGAGTTTTAACCCTAATTCAGCCAAACGTGGGGCAAGTAAAGTGAAGATAAACAAGGTAGAGCACAAGCTACTGTAGCTTTCCGGCATTTATGAACAAATGACGTCAAAAGAGATCATTTTAACTTTGGGGAATGTAATCCGTATATCCAAAGATAAAAAAAAACAGATTTTTTAATTTTTGTGCTTTGGCATTTTTATCTTTGTTTTCTTTCAGTTGGCTTATCTGATGTAGTGTAGCTCAGCCTGTGTAGCCTGTTCCTGATTAAGGTACTGAATGTCTGGGTTGGCAGCAGATGATCAAATGAACACGAATGTGTGCTCATTTTTAAACATTTTTGAATTATTATTTCTCTGTTTTTCTAAAAATATTCCAGATTGTTAATGATTAGACTTTGTGTACATTTGAAGGAGAAGTTTGCGTGTCTTTATTCAGGGAATATTTTGCTCTGTTTTCCACCCATTAGCCAGAGTTTGGGTTTACCTTTGTCATTAGATTAGAGTGAGGCAGAAATGACACGGTTTTATTGTTTTTATTGAAAACTTGGAGGCTAGTTGCATGTGTCTCTTACAGCCTTTTCCATCTTAACATTTATAAAAAGTCAGTAACTGATCAGGTTTCATCTGTACCACCCTGGACGGCTCTCAGGTATCACAAAGAACTTCTTCAAATATGTCTGAAATGCATCACTCTAGCCTGTTGAAAAACTGGTGATGCGTTTTAAACACAGACGTGCAGCGTTGATGAATGTGTAAGCATTATAAATATGCGCCAGTTAAAATACATACCACCACCACACCGGTCTTATTATTCTTTTGTCAAAATCTATTTTATTTATTGCTTATTTAATTCAAGCTACTGCTGCAGACTCATCTATTGTCTGCAGACGTTTAATGCCTGTGTTGCTGTAAGAGATGTGTGTACAGTCAGTGTGTATTGTGATGTGAACTCTAATTTTGTGAATTAAACTTGCTACTACTACTACTGTAGTGTGTGTTTTGTTTCTGTGAAGTTGTGCTTCAAGGTTTTATGAATTTAGAGACCAAACTAAATGTTAGATTTAACCTTACAGGGTAAATGGACTAAAGTACTTAGGTGTGAAGTTAAAGCTATACAAATAGTGGAGCTATAAGCAAAAAAAAATGAAGTTAAGATTCAGTGGAGCGTATTGTGGTGCATTGTTATTGATTGATTGACTTTATTGATCTCACAGTGGAGAAATTTACTCGTTACATTGGCTTAATAGTTAAAAAGAGGAAGAAGGTGCCAAAAGGAGGAAAAGGTGCATTGGAGTATATACTGTATATACAGTGTGTCCACACATATATGTACACATACAGCTGAAGTCTATTATTTAACAGGATTATTATAAAGGGTTATTGCACAGGGTATTTACATGGGTATATAGCCAATGCACTAGGTATAAAATATAAAAGCACAGGGTATTAAATAGTGATTGCATATTAGATTTTCCCCAAGTTATTGACATTATAGAGTCACATTGTAGAGTCTGATGGCAGCAGGAATGAATGACCTGCAGTGGCGCTCCTTTTTACAAACGAGGAGTAAAAGTCTTTCACTAAAGGAGCTGCTCAGCTCCTCTATACTCTGGTTAACTGGACCTTGTCCTTGTAGAGGAGGGTCTTCCAACATGGTCTTAATTAGATGTATCCTTCAATGAACTGAACAGCTCTCCTGTGTATGGAAAACAATGCAAACCTACAGTTATATTCTGCATGTTTATTATAACACTTTGTATTTTCTATACACGACAAAATGACATTTTGGTTTAATCTGAGCAGTGCACCTTCTACATGTTTATGTTCCTCCTATCATGTATTGCATAAAGCAAAATGCAGATATGAATACCGGTATTTTTCCCAGGAGGTTTATTTTAATATTACAGGTTTTAATAATCCTTAGACTTAGGCAACTTTTATTGTCCTTTTGTACACGGACTGTATGCAAAAGGAAATCTTGTTTTGTACAGCTTTCAGACAGTAAATGAGCCGCAGCTTAGCAGTAATCCAGCCAGAAAGTGACAATATTACAAATGGTTTCTAAGGAACACGGTAACTGCAACCACTTCCTACCTTAAATAGCAACTTGCAGCATAAGTGCTCTCTGATTTTTTTTTTTTTACTGGGTTTAAGAAATATGTTCAATCTAAAGGTAGCCAGTACCTATTGTTGCAGAAATTAAATACAGGACCCTTATTTTCTTTAATGTTTTGCTGATTTTTGAAGGGATCTGAGGTGTAATAATACATTTGGACCAAAGCACATTAATAAAACATCCATCCTATGCTTCTAATAGGTTGACCCGACCATAGCGTGCCATTTATGGCCCTCAAAAGACATCCGGTTAATCACAGTGATGTATGACCTACTGTTGGAAAAGAGCAGCGGGATCGTTTCAGGGCAAATGTAATGCATCACGAAAGGACAAAGCCTCTATCTGGTAACGTGAGATTGAAATATAAAGGAGGGCATATTGGGCCAAATCATGGATTATTAAAACTTTTTTTTCTTTTTTTTTTACAAAACACAGAATATGCTCCAATTAATAAATCAGTCATATGTTGTGCTATTAATATTTGACCTTAAAAAGTTTTGTTTGTTTTTAACATCTCATTTGTTTTACAGAATGAGTGCTATAGACCAATGGATCCTCCTGTTGTTTCTGGCCACAACCAAGATAACAGCTTGTTTTACTCTGGTAATTAATCTAATAAGAAGATACAGAAGCTGAGAAGTACAGTGGATTCATTAATGAGAATTAACATCTTCATATGATTTATTTCCCACTTGAAGTGGCCGTTACTTTATTTATTTTTTTACGGTAATTCTAAATGTCGGTAGTTGTAGGTTACATGATGCTACTGTAAACACAGTAACGTCATTTAAATCTGTACTATAAGTGAATAGCATTTGATTTTTAGATTTGCTTTACATATGTGCAGCTAATAGACACTTATTTGATAAAAAAAAATACATAAAACAGAAAGGAATCCTTTTTTCTTAGTAAAACACTAATTCCTCAGGTCTTGTAAGTATTTGTTTGGTTTACAGGGTTATCAAATTCAGGCAATGTACAGTTATGATATTTGAATACTAATGTCATTACACGCTAAACTGTATACAAATTAGTAATTGTAACAAAACAAAAATTAACTTTTCTTTAAAGATATTTGGTTTATTAAAAACCCTTTTGTCCGCCTAAATGTTAAAACCTTCTGCTCCTCATGCAGTTAAAATGTCTCCTGCACCTTTTGATGAACAGATCTAATTTGGAATGATTAGTCTACAGAACACCTTTTTAAAAAGATGCAAAGTAACCTACTAAAAACACAATTTTAAAACATGAAATAGCACTATTTGATTTCAGTTAACTTTAGAACCAACAGGGGGCGCTCTATGTAAACTTCTGTAGGTCAGAATAATGAAGCCATTCTCCTGCATCAAAATAATGGGATGATAATCATCACTGATGTGTTGTTTAGTATTTATTCAAGCACCTGCAGGTCTGTATTGCGTTACGACATGTTAGACTTCATCAGCAGCAGCTGCAGCTTAATAAAAGCAGAGCAAGAATCAACTCGCCATTTCTCCCACTTGCCTCTCAACTTTACTGTGCATAAAAAAGTGACATAATAATCATAAAAACTCATCCTAACACTCATACTAATGGCTGTAAAGGGGTCCTATGGACTTTCTGAGGGAAAACGCAAAATGTACGTAGAAGTTTTAATCATTTCATCATAAATCCAGCCTAAGGCTATGTGAGTTTTTTCAAAATGAGGAAATAAATGCATTTTTTCCTGTCTTATTTGTTAAAAGACAAACAGCAACTAGTGCTGGGAGTATAGAAGACAAAAAAAAGTGACAAATCCTAATTTTACTATCAAGAATTTTTTTATATTTATTGGTTTTAATTATAGAGAAAATCCTAACTCTACCCTTCCTTCTGCAAAAGAGAAGCAGAAAAAATATATCCTACAAACGGCACCTGCAGAAAACAACAGACATGTAGAACATTAGGAATTTTATTTTTAGTTTTTTTTTTTCAAATTCATGTCATGTTATAATCTTGTGCTTCAGGCATCCAGATAAACAAACAGAAAAAGAAAAGAAAAGCAGAGATTCAATGAATTAAACAATAGTATTGCTGACATTTTTTAAAGAAATGTAGAATTTTTTCCCCTTTAATTCTAATATGAAAAAATATATAGATTTTAAAAACCAATATAGCTGATGCACTATTTTTATTGAAGTGTTTCCACTGTAACAGGCTTCTATGGGTTTTCCTACGGTTTTCATCTTGATAGTATTTCACACCTGCTCAGACCACAATGTTTCTAGTCACAGACAAATGCTAACACTGTGGTTATGCTGTGTGCAAAAGTTCAACTTTGTCACATCAGATAACATAATGTGTTTACAGTAACGTCTTGTAACTCAAAAGGATAAATATTTACAATCCATTCAACTAGTACTGTCAACAGGTCTCCTACCTGAGCTCGTTATCTCTGCGGCTCCTCCAGAGTCACCATATACCCTCCAGTTTTTCTTTTTTTCTTATGCCTTTGGTCAAAACATGTGAAATTTTACTATATTCAAGTTTCTCAATCATTTAAATCTCTCCCAGTTCACCATTTAACACTACTTGTGCCATTAACAGAGTAAGCAGTAACATTTAACTCACTATGTTTACTTTAGTATGATTTTGATTAAAAAAATATATATATTTTAGGAGTAGCTTTATTGCACCATACTTGTTTACTTTTACTTAAATAGATATCTTAATAAATGTCACTACTCTTACCTGAGTAAAATGCACTTTCTCTGGATAACAAAAAGCTTATTTTAAACAATAAAGCTCCATACAACATCCCACAGTCTGTCTGTCTGTCTATCTATGGTCACATGAGGTACTGGTTTTATAAGTTTAATTTTAAATAAATCTTTTTTTCAAGTGTGTCTTTGGCCTGGATTTCTTTTTTTTTTTTTTTACATATTGTTTAAACGTTCAATAACTACATTAGTCTTTGAAAAAAAAAAAAAGAAAATAATTTGCTGTTTTAAATCTTTCTCAGTTTTATTGCTCAATTTTAAATAGTAAATCAGTTTTACCAAATGCTTTTACTCTCTTATTTAGTTAAAATATGATAAAGTAGTGCTACTATTAGAAATGCTACCCACCTCTGTTAATCAAATCAAATCAAAACAAACAAAAACAAAACCACGTGGATCAAGGTGCATGGATACTTTTGCAGGGCCCTGCATATCTGGGGACTCTCACATATCTGCAGAATTAGCCTCCCACGGTAAAGTCAGCTGCAGACTTCTGTTTTTCACCTCCTGAGGGGAGGACTCACTTTGTTTGCTGGCTGTCTTCCCAGCTCCCGGTTGCATCATGCCTGGGAACTTCGCTCCAATGAGGGAGTCGCTTTGTGCTTTGCAGAGGGAGGGAGGGAAGGAGGGGGAGACGCTCAGCTCGTCTGCAGCAGGAGCTGCGCTGAATCCACCAACAGGACTCTGGATTTATCACCTGCGGACAGATTTGCCCTGGGAAAGAAAGCACAAATACTGCCTTTATTTGTTTGTTTTTTTCTATTAGAGGGGTTATTGTGAAAGGATACCCTCTTTGATTTTTTTGTTTTGATTTTTGTTTGTGTGTGAGAGGGAAAAAAAAAAAGCCGCGCAGTTTTGTCCTTCCTGAGGTCGGGCTGTGTTGGAGCAGAGCGCAGCGCCATGGGAAGCCTTCCCACCGGGAACAACCTGCGCTGCGCGCACATCCTGGGGCTGCTGTAGCGTTTCTGGATCGATCCGCTTAGTTTCTGTTCAGTGTTTTCTTTGCATGAGGGAAAGGAGTCCGGGATGCCCGTGAGGAACAGGTACAACCTGGTGGACGATGTGGCGGACTCCAGGCTGCCGCTCCACAACGAGGAGGCTTACCAGCACGGGATATACTTCCAAGCCAAGGTGAAATAACACGATCCAGTCATTGTGTCTGACCACACTGACTATTTCTCTTTTGTTTTTGTTTGGTTTTTTGGCCACATACCCGTGATGTGTCACCATGTGTTGGTGGCAGGTGTATACTGGGCGGATCCATTAGGAAGTTTGAACACATGGCATCAGCAGCTCCTGCTTTATTCCAGGTTTATCCCAGAAATCATCATCATTTCAGATCCCAAACGCAGAATCAACAGCAGATCTGACAGATGAATGAGAGAACCCATCTATTTAAACTAGTCCTGCCCTTTATTTGCATTTATTTTTTCTAAAAATGTTTTTTTTTTATTTACTCAAATTAATAGGACTGATAGGGAACAAAATCTGTTTAGAGCTTTGTAAACATGGCCTCATTTTCTTTTAACATGAAACCATCCAGGGAACTAAAACTGTATGCAGGGAGTGTGAGATTAAAGCTTCTGTTAAGTCTGGTCAGCTCAAGGTCAAGGGTCAGATATTGCAGAGTTATTAATCCATGCAAAACACTGTTGTAGAAACAAAAGATTATCCACTGTTAAGATAAAAAGGACTTAGTCCAGTTTCTTGTTTAGTGAAAAGATCAACATTTTCTCAAAATGTCAGATGCTTTATGCCTTTACAGAGTTACTCTTCGCTTGCACAGTTATTTGTCTTAAAAGTGAGGACAGAAAGGCTGTGGAGATATTTACAGACAAACTGCAGTAAAATAACTTCTCAGTTTGTCTTGGTGAGATTAGACAGCATGTTTTCCTCTATGCAGCCTGCAAACAGTTATGGAACTTTCAGTGTTGCAGAGAAGAGAAGCCCGCCCCACCTTATGAGACTCATTTTATAATGAGTCTCATAAGCATTATAAAATAAATACATGACATACAACATGTAATCATTCATTGTCATTAATTCATGGAAAGCAAAGGGTATTCCAGAAAACAAACTAGAAACAAAATTTTCCATCACTTTATGTTTTTTGAAATATATATAAATGTATTTTTTATATTTGATGTATTTAATTATATAGTCTATATATTTCCCTGGCTGTTTTCCTGGTTAACTGGACCTGTAAATAGGATAGTAGGAAAACTGAGAAGATAAAAGCAGCCTTATAGGAAACTAGTATTTGTTGAACTTTGGACCTGTACCACTCCCTTGTTTTAACGGTTTCTTGCAAGGCGCTGCTTGCTGTTTTACAATAAAGATCTCTGTGAATGGTGTCCACAGAGAAGAGGAACTGGGGGTTGGAATGGCATCCCTATAAATCCACTGGCTCTTTTACTTTCTGACCTTTCATTACATGCATATCTATGGACAGAGGAAAGTCTGAAATCCTCAGTTTGTGTGTCTCTAGACCAGGACTCTGCAACCTTTCTAATCCAGAGATTCATTTCTTCAGAGCCACAAATCTGTAACGGTCTTTAAATAAAACACAACTTAAAATTATAATTTCTTTTAATATCAAGGGGAATGCTGTTGCCATTTTAAACAAAGAAGCAGCTTATTTTCTGTTTTCAAAATGAGGACAAAGCATAAAGGTTCATAAAGAAGAAGCGTTGATTTTGGATTTTGCTGTATAGGATATTATTTTATGTAAAAATTAAACAGACCAAATGACGAGAAATAGATCTAATAACATATTCCAGATTTTTTTTTGTATCAATCTGTAGTGAAAAATTATTTTCAGATAATCTTTAAAACCTTCTGAAGCTTGTAAATAGTATTTGTTGATATATTTAAATCCAGTAGTTGGCATTTTTTTATTTTTAGCCAATATTAAGAGCCATTGTAGAGGCAATGCAGCTCATTAGCGGCACTTTGCAGACCCTTGCTCTAGCCTTTAGCAAGGAGTAATAGGGGCAAGGGTCCACAAAGGAACCAAATAGGTTTTTTTTTCTATTTTATTTTAAAATATGCTTACTAATGTTTTACAATCGACTCAGACTGACTATGCTTCTGTCAGAAGAACATTAGATTGGACACCCAGACCAAGCTGTTTATTTTCACAAACCAAAACAGGAAAGGTCAGCCACCAGACTTTCTGAATAAAATCAACACTTCAACTTGCCAACTTACCTGACAAGTGGAAATGAAATGGCAAAAAAAGGAACCAGTGGAGTTACTGGGGGATGAAAAGGCATATTTCTAACAAGTTCTGCTCTAGAATTCCTTAGAAGAGCAGAGACTCACTTAAACTTTTGCTTTAGTATTTACAGCTGGGTCAGGCTAGATGCAGTGCCATTGGGACTAACCCTAAATCTATTGGGACAAGTAGACAAGAACTGCAGCCATTCCCTAATCAGTGTGAGCCTTGCCTAATTTATTAGTTAATCAGTTAATTGTTATAGAAAAACTCAAAAGAAATACTTGATTGTGTCCAAACCCTTGACTCTGAGCCAATCAGGAATAACAACAAGCTTTGAGGCCATGATGCACGCTGAAACATTTGATGAATAAAGAGATGGGTCGCATGGTGCAGGAGGAAGGTCCCGGGTTCTAGGCCGAGGTTCTTACTCCAAGGAGTTTCCATGTTCTCCCAGTGCATGCGTGGGTTCTCTCCAGGCACTCCGGCTTAAACCCATAGTCCAAAAGCAGGACTGTTAGGTTAATTGGCTTGGTGTTGAGAATGTGTGTATGGTGGTATGTCCCTATGTGGCGTCCTGCTGCACTGGCAACCTGTCCATGGTGTATCCCGCCTTTTACCTATAGACTCCTGGAGAAAGGCATGACTCTGGCAGACTGCTGCTCATTTGATTGGTTTATCAAAAGCTTGTCATTATTTAGATCATAAACAACTTTGTAAATTAAATAATGAACAAAATTACCATAATTTTTTTTTTTTTGAAATATGGGTTACTGTACAACCAGCTTTCTCCATCCAACAGCACTTGCATAAGATAGAAATCACATATTTGTGATGAAAGTTGCTGTAATGACTCAAAGATTATCAATGAAAAGAAGTGAATGGATGCAAACAGGAAGTCTCTAAATATTAATCCGCACAGACATATTTTTTACCAAGGCAGTGGTTTCGGATTTTCTGTTCCCAGACCATTTACTGCAATCAAAATAAGAACAACATCAAAGGCAGCGTTTTCTCCAGGGCTGCTCATGAATTTAAATATATGCAAGCTGCAAAGAGCTTACTAATAAGGCAAGGCTGTGTCCTCTTTGCCACACTAAACCTATTTTTGATATAGAAACATACAGATTTGAGGTGATGCAAGAAGAATCATCATCTTATAGTGTATTAAACAAGTTGCTCTCTTTCGAAGGCAAAATCTGCAGCGATGCTGAGGCTCATATGATTAGCATGTGTGGTAGGCAGAGAATGGGGAATGAGAGATCTGCACTCACGGAGCATTTCGTCAAATTTCTAAGCTGTAATTTCAAATGAAAGTCACATTTGAAGGAATTGTAGATGGCCAAATGACATGGAAATCATCTGAAAAAGGGTAACTTCCTTATTTCTAAAAAGAATATACCATTATTTATTTTTTTCCCAAAGAAAGAGGTTCTTTTCCAAATGCAAAATGTAGTGTCCACCATATTATTTGGTGGTAGCTGGCTAATTGGAGCTTCTCGTCATACAAAAACCTTGAGTAAAAAACATAATGATTTTAAATATTTACCACAAAATTGAAAAAGAAAACACTATTCAAATACTTTAATGTATCTATATATTGTTACATAATCAATTATATTACGTTAATTGTTATTGATTGATTTAAAAAAAATGTATACTAAATAATTAGATTTAGGACACTGAATAAACAAACAAATGGAGTAACCAGCAACTAAAGAAGCTTATTTAAAGAATATAGTTTCCTTTTCAGTAGTTTATTTTTAACAGAGCAACAGTGGGAGTCTACCAAGAGGATCAGCTGGTTAATAAACTCAAGGTATCTGATCATGTAGTCAGCTGCTAACAGCAATTCAAATTAGGGCTGAACAATTTTGCTCAAAATCCAAATTGCGATTTCACCAATATAGTGATTGCGATCTTATTGCGATTTTTACTTTGCACTAAACCCAAGCATGTTGGGTTTAGTGCAATCTACTATGGTGCAGGTTTGACAGGAGGAACCAAATACAGAGACGAAGCTGAAGGTGGTTTCTTGCGTATTTATTTATCCAAAAAGGCAAGAGAAGCAAAAATTCAAAAACACAAACTAAAAGTAGCTAATTTTAAGCCAGCTGGGTGGAGCATGAGGTGGGGGCTTTGCAGAGCTGTCTTATTACATCTACATCTCACTTCGTGTAGAGCTAGAAACAGAAATTCTGAAAAAAAATATACAGATTGAATTAACAACAAAATGAAACACTTAATCAGATTAACTTTGTTCTCTGAAGTATGATCTGAACGCCTGTCATGTGCATTTTCACATGGAAATAATTGGTTAAGTCTGACCAGCACAAGGTCTCTTGGTTAATGATATTGCTTTTAGATTATTAATTCGACTTTTGCAGTGCCTGGATCCTTGAATAACCAATGTTGTGTTTCTGTGCCACAGTACGTGGGAAGTCTTGACGTGCCCAGGCCCAACAGTCGGATGGAGATCGTGGCAGCTATGAGGAGAATCAGGGTAAGGTCAATGCTTAGATTAAACTTAAAAAAGTGGAGCCTAAAAGGATTTGTTTTTAAGTCATCCAGTGGTTATTTATTTTAAATATTATTTTTTGGCTGATTTTTGACTTCCAATTTTAAGGATCTGGATTGCTTTAAGTGTTAAGGGATCGGGTTTTGCCCCCGATGGCAACACGATCTATTCTGCTCCAGTCGTCGCCACCCTCGGTTTTAGTCCTAATTTACACTAGTGTTCTCTCTTGCGAAGTCTTAAGATGCTCCAAGACTCACTAAAGAACCAAAAGCCACTGATCAATGTGGAAATTAGACCACATTGGTGTTTCTTTTTTTCTTCTTTTTTGTGGCATTCAGATAGTTTTTTAGAATCTTTGTTTTTGCAAGTAGTGAGGGCATTGAGTAAACTTTAATGTAAATTTAATGTGTATATTATGCACAACAATGGGTTGCTTTAGAAAGGGGCCAATAGGAGCCAGGGAATCTATAGAAGGGATCCTGGCCCCTGTACAGAAAACAAAAGTTGCAATAATTGTTACTGTATTGTTTCAGTTAAGTGTATTGTCCCTTGATTTAAACAGGGAGGTAAGACAAATTGCCAGTGGGATAAGATGTTTTATGTAAAAAAAAAATAATAAATAAAATTTTCTTATAACAGTAAAACTACTTATACCTTTTGCAGTCATGTAATTTACCAGTCTGATTTAACGGAAAAATACACGTATTTTTAGAAAGATGTCGTTACAGGATCAGATATGGTGTGTAATACTAAATCAATTTCTTATGTTGATATATACACTGAGAGAGGAGACTGTAACCGATTCACCCCTTAGACCAATTTGATATTTCACCTTTACAATTTTTTGACTAATCATTCAAAAATTACACTCAGCTTTAAGCTTAACCTGCACATTTTTTATACAGCTGAAGCAAGAAAAGCTTTTCAGCATTAAACCAGATAGAAGAAATCAAAATGACACAAGTTTTATTGACAAGTCAGTCAATCACTTAAATTTCTTATTTTAATTGAAGCAAAATTAAATTTTCCTTCATCTGTATTTTTTAAAAGATCTTGGTATTTATTTTAAATCCTGAAGAAGAAATCCATATATTTACCTGGCGGATTTTTTTTATTATCTGTGTGTATTTGTTGGAGGAATAAAATGTATTGCTGCATAATTTCTTTATATTGCGTAAACATACTTTTATTGTCAGTAACCTGGGTTACAGCATCTGATAACACGCTTTGTCATTATATTTCATGAGGGGCAGCTTAAAAAAAAAATAAAACATTCTTGCTCCTATGAAGTCCTTTAGGAAATGCTGCGTGAAAGAGCAGTGAGACGCTTTTAACATTAACCCCTGTAATCACACAGAATAAAAAGCGTGTGCTGTCAAATGCATTTTGTACAGCCGGTTCAGTGATGCATTCACTGACCGCTGAACAACAGATCACAACGCCTGAAAGCAATTCAAAGAGGCCTTTTTATAGAAAGGCAACGGGCTGAGAGACTCAGGTGGAATGTGTGTCCCTCTGAATTACTGAATGAAATGTGTCTAGGTATTTATTGTAGGTTTTGATTAAACTAAGTGTTGCTAATTTTTATTGCACCCTTATCAGTTGATAGTAAGATTTATTTACAGCCTCTAAGTTGTTTTTCTCTTATGAAGTTTTCATTTACTCTATGATATCACAGAAGCAGCTAATCTATTTCTCCTACCGAAGCAGAAGCTAGAGAGGAAACCGTAGACGGTTCTGTAATTTATGTGTGACTCACTTGCAGACAAGCTTCAGGAATCACAGCCTTCCCGGATCGGACTGAGCGAGCATGCAGGAAAATAAATTTGCAACTTTTCTTTTGATTAACAGCAACGTCTTAATGAATCATTTAGTACAGACCCAACTTTTTATGCTTTCTTTTTCTTTCTGCACCATTTTCAGTTGGTCTGTTCTTGATTTCTGGATAGAAATGAAATAAATGACATGCTTCAGATAGACACTAAGAGAAAAGAACAAAAAACATAATTTAAACTGCGGTCCAGCAGTTATGCTTATGAGGCTGGTAACCCCACTTAGATAAGCCCTTGCTGCAATTTGTAACGCAGAACGACTTTGCCTTAATGAGCTGATGAAAGAAGTAACGTCCTGTGATGAGTATAAATGATCTATGCAACTAGAACAACCCCTAGTTTATTAAATTGTCTTTTTGACATGATCTCTGCTGGCAGTGATCAAAGATGCTTATTTATGGATGAGGCTTTTTCCTTTTATCTGTACCTGACCTGTTTAATTTTTAAAATCCTCTTCTGTGTACAGCCTTAAATGTCAGATATAGAACCAGCTTTACAGGACAGGGATCCTTTGAAAACAGGATTTTTCTTCAGTGTATGTGAACAGGAAAATGTTGTATTTACCACCTCTTTGTGCACAACACTAGTAGAAATGTTACAAAATATGTAATTTCCCTGCTGCGCCAACAGTAGGTGGTATATTTTTTGAAAGTCACCAAGCTTATCCCGATTTCAGGCAAATTGTGCAATTTTGCGGTTGATATGGATGGTAGAAACACCAAAAAAAGTGTTTCTATTTTTAACAAAAAATACACTGTGTTAATAGGGCCTTAGTTGCATAAAGAAAACAGCAGTTAAATAATTTAAAAAAGTATACAAATTGCTCATGACAGTTTTTGTCTACTCACAGCAGCAAACTTCATGGTATTTATTTGGATTTGACGTAATAAGCTAATTATATGATGTGATAGGGCAATTCTATATGTTCTATTATTCCACCAGTAAAGGTCTGGAAAGAGTGAGGTGCACTCATTTCTAGGTCCTTTAAAGTCAAATCATTACATTCAACACGATAATTCAAAACATCATAGTACTGTGTGGGAGAGAGCTTTTTTTTTTTTTTCTTCAGAAGGACAGATAAGCGGGTCTGAGGTTATAAAAAGATGGATGGAGCCAAAAACGTAGCAATCCTGGAAGGAAACCTGTGTCTGCAAAAGATGTGATAATGAGGAGGGATTTCACCTTCAAGCAGGAAAATAGCATCTGTATTAACCCTGAGGAGCTGAGTAAAACAGTATACACCTTTCCTTAGAACGTTTACTTTCAGCTGGGCTATTAAATAAAAATGTGAAATACACAGAAATTTGTGCTTTTAATATGATAGTCCTTGATTTGTAATATCCGGCTTGTATAATTGATAATGCACTTGTTTAATTTAAATCCGATTACAGCACTTTGCTGAATGTCAGAGAAAAAATTCTCTCTCTCTCTTTTAGATTTTTTCATCTGTGAGGAGAGTTGGCCTACCTGCCTTACTCTGCTTGCAGGCTTTAAGTGTCGGCTTAATAATTTATGGTTTAATATGAGAGTGGCACGGATCCTCTCATCTGGTTGAGTCTCAGCAGATCAGCAGCCATGAGCATATTTCTTAGTGTCCCAGTGCAACAACATTTAAAATACACATAGCTCATTATATTACCATTAAAAACACTCTAATGGGAGCAAAACATTTAAAACACAATATTACATTGTAGATCTGTTTCAGGTTCTGGTGTTCATGTGCACTAAGGTTGTCATGAAACTAAAATTTCAAACTCGATATTGATACCCAGGAAAATACTTAATGCTCTTTACCATTATAGATGCCATTGAATAAATAATGCTGAATAATTAAAGTCGTAAAAACATATTGATTAAAATGAAAAGCTCACCTTTTTCAATCTCAACATGGAACGTTCTTTCTCTGCAGAATCAGAGACTCTATTACATAAGTATACAAAAAAAATTAAAATTAACCCAAATATAAGACAATTTGACTATACAGTATTTTAAGGTTGTTTGATGTATTATTCTTTTAAAGTGCAAATAATTAAGAAATCTGAAATTAGCAAAAACATGCAAAAAAATGTGGTTTTTAGTATGGATACCATGACAAATTGGTAATGTATTGGGAAACAGCGTTTAAGTATTTATACTTTTGAGAATATTAATAATTTTGACATACCTATCCAATACACACTAACACAAAATATATGAGTTAAATTCTGTCAGTTTCCGTCTGAAACTGACAAAACAAAGTTGTTGGGTTAAATGCAGATAGTTAATTTCGTTGCTCTGTACCTGTGACAATAAAATCTGGAAGAAAAAAGAAATCTCCCAGGGTTTCCACGGGTCATTAAAATCATTAGTCATTAAATTATCATTTTTTTTAAATTAAGGCCTGAATTGGCGTTAAAATTCTTTGAATGTGATAATCATGGCATTTAAAATGCTTTATTTAGAAAAAAAAATTTATAAAAACAATTTGTTATATATATATATATTTGCAAATATTTTGCAATATATTATATTGCAATACATTTGCAATGCATATTTGCAAATACTGCTTCCTGTTGATCGTAGAGCCGTATGTCTGGAAAAAGAAGCTCGAGGCAGAGAAAAAGCAAGAGAATGGGGAAAATGCAAACTTTAACAAAAGTGATGGGAAATCAAGGAATTGCAGCCTGCCGACAGTAAAGAAGAAGGAATTTGCCATGTATATATGAGAGTCATGGGTACTTGTTGATGGCATTAAGATTATTTCTAAGAGCACTAAAAGAGCATTAAATAAGAGTTACTCATTCCTGTATAAACCCTGTCTCCATTATTTGTCACCTTTCCTTCAGTAGGTATGTCCAAATCCGATATTAATATCAGATATCAACCCGATATCAGCCAACAAACTAATATTGGGCCATTTTGCCTAACATCTAAAATCTCAGATAGTGATATGCTGATAGAAACACTCTGCTTCTATTTAAAGTTAATGTAACTCATTGCTTAATAAAACATGGGTCACTTCTTCTCATACCTGTTATTGCTGACTTTTGTTCTTTATTTAAGTAATTCAACAATGGTCGATATCAGTATCAGCCAATACTCAAAGCTGCAGTATAATGTTTCGTATCGGGAATTAAAAGGTTGTATCGGGACACCCCTTACTGCCAGTGTTGTCACAGGCTGCTTGCATGGCCTCGGTTTCAGCATTGCTGTTTAAATTTGAGTTGTGAACTAAATAAAATAATTGTTAAACAAATGTACTTGAGCCTTGTAGCATTTTTTTTACTCTGCTGGTTTAGGGGTGTTCAGTGTTAGCTGAGAAAGTCAAAATGACAGCTTCTGCTCTAAAACAGGTTTTCTATCTTTAAGGTTGAAGACAGTCACATTTCTCTACATTTAGCTGTATACAAGTAGCAGGGAAATTATTTGTTGATGTGAACCTGTGCTTTTGGTATACTGTTTAAATGCCTGGATTTTTTAAAACTTTAAGGGCAAAGTTTGAGGTGTTAGCTGTTTTCCAGTTTTACCGTCTACTTTTAAACCCTCTTATTAAAGTGCAAGCTCCAGTAGCTGTTTGTTTAGCCTCCGGTTTCAACTACGTGGGTGGATTTTCTTTGCTAGAGCTTTAGGAACCTTTTCACATAGTCTGAGTGTTGGGAAATAAAGGGAGAGGTTGCTCAGTTAGGCTTATTTGCCAAATCAAATGCAAAAAGCTTTGTCTAGATGACTATCGACTAACCTCTCTGACTTTCCCTTTATCTTGTTTTCTTGTAAAGTAAAGCTCCTCTCCTTTCATTTGGAAGCTGAGCTTTTAACCACGGGACTGAACAGAGCCTCAGTGGAGTTGTTTGTAATTAAACTGAGGTTGATGGTGGTGAGAGAAAAGTCTGGGGAGGAAGTCGTATAACGGAGTGGGGCTGTGTAGTGGCTGGCAAAGCCACACTGGTTTCATCTCCCTCCGCTAATCTCCTTAGTCTCAGTCACTGTGGGAAAACAGGAGCAGGCATCACACAGAGAACGGCGGTTTGACAGCGTAGAGGACTTCTGTGCTTGTTGGCTGAAGTTTTTACAGTGCGTTACATAAACCTCACTTTAACTTTTTCACATTTTCTCCCAAAGCGACCAGAACCTTTAGCCTGTATTCTACTGAGTTTATGTGACAAAGCAGTGCAGGATGGGGAAATGCAAGGGAAGCGATTAAACATTATGTTCATAATAAAATGTGGAAAGTGTTGCAGTGATTTGTTTTAGGCCCACCTGAGTTAGTACCTTGTAGAACAACCTTCAGGTGTAATTAGAGCTGCCTGTGTTTTGACATAAAGGATATCCACACAGACTCATACTCACACCTAAAGTATGTGTAAGATGTGGTAAAAAAAATCTATATAATCTTTACAAGCTAGCTTAAGTTCAGACAAATCTGTTAATGATCATTTGCAAAATCTTGCTACAGATTTTTTCACGATTGATCAATGACACACAAGTATTCATTGATCAAAACTATTCTACTACATCACTGCCTGTATATCTACTGCCGTCCTTCTTGAAGCTTAATCTCCAGTCAATACTTAAGTGTTTTGCAGGTTTTATGGACCAGCAGATCACAAGTCAACAGAGTAGTCCATGTTTACAGCTCCTTCAGTTACTTGGGCTTCATGGTGCTGTTTGTTTAATAATGTTCTCCATTGATACTCAGAGGTCTTTACAGAGCAACTGTTCCTATAGGATACTAAGGTTCGATTACACAGACTCTTGTTACCAATTAGGTGAGCTTTGACAGTGATCAATGGAAACAGATTTCATTAAGGTGTATCGGTCAGTGGATCTAATCTGAAGCACAACAAATTTTACATTATTATTGAAAGTTTCAAACCATGTCTGATTTTCCTACATTTTAAAACATGTTACTTCGTGTCTGTTGTTATGTAATATTATCAGTAGAATAGATTTTGCAATGTTCACACACCTAGTCTTTGTTTGGCAAAGCTAAAGATATGAGCCTGTATCCTGCAAATCCCCCTACCCCCCAATGCGCTGGTTTTTAGGAATTCCATTCATTCAGTTTGCGCAGTGGCTCAGAAAGTGTGCGCTAACAGGGATGTTTGTATGTGTGTTTGTGAAAGCCGCAGCACTCCATTATTGTGAGACCTCTTGCGACCTCTTCGATCGATTAACGAGGCCGGATAACAAAGGCTGATGTTCCGTTCCATTCGCACGGAAAGATCCGGCTTCTTCCACGGCTCGCCAGCTCAGAAAAGGACCAGAGTGGGTGTGCGCTGGAATTTCTTTGGGAAATGAACATTGAATTTACAGGAGGCCTGTTTCTCTCCTCAACAAAGAAACAAGTTGAAGGCAACGCTCCTCCTCATCCCATCTCTGTGCTCCCTCCTAGTCTCTTATACTCTCCCCTCCCTCCCTTCTTCCCTCTACCACCACCACTCTCCTCCTACTAAAATAGAGAGTCTTGATTTAGCACATCTAGCACTCAGTACTGACAGGAATAGATTTGGGGCTGAGGGCAGGCAATGTATGTTTTTCTCTCAATTTTGATCAGCTTTAATGGCATTTTAGGGCTCCTGCCTTTAAAGATGCAGCCTCTCTACTTGGTCTGCCAGGAGGAATATTTGGTTTGTTGTAGGACTCCTCTGTGTGGAACCTCTCAGGAGAGGGCCTCTGTTTGGTGTGCAGGAAAGAAACCAACTTGACATTTGTATTAGTTTTCAACACCAATCCTGTTGAATCTGTGTCAGTGAGCTCATTGAACTGTATTTTACTTGATTTATCCTAAACTCTCGGTCACTCTGGACCTGTCAGAGATTGAAACCCAGATGCTATTACTTCTTGTCAGGATCTAGTAAAAAAAAAAAATATATATCTTCATCATTTATAAAATAAACCTTAATAAGTTCAGGTATCTCTGAGGGGGAAAATATTTTTATCCTTCTGGTCCCTATATCTTTTCTATCTTTTTTTTAACTGAAGGGTCCTAGACATACAGTGGCCGGGAGGTGCAAACCAACATTACAAAATCTAAAAAAACTTTAGTTCCCAAAAAAATGATCATTTCAGAAAACAAATTTACATTTTAACATGCTTTTCAATCTTTCCTGCACATTTTTTTCCAACTAAACTTTGCTTTAAACTGTTGTGTGCTTGGAAAAATATAAATTGTAATGTTAAAAATCTAAAAAAAACTTGATAGGTTAAAAACTTACACTACCACTACTCACCAATTTTACATGTTTAGCTCTATAACATTTAAATGCACCACTCCAATGTCTAAGAGAAAAAAATTTAATGAACATTTTTTAATGTATTTTTAATGTATGACCACTGTACAGAAGACTGTTTTAAAAGCCTTGCAGTAGAGGCCTGCGCGGGACAGATTTTTCAGTCCCGCTCTCGCCCGCTCCCGCAGTGTTCAGTCCCGCAAAGAATTATGATTTTTCAGTCCCACTCCCGCCCCCACCTGTAATAGTTTGTGCCGCATGATTCAGATGTTCGCCTACTGCTCAAGGCAATTCGTGTCATTAGTTTGAGAAATTAAACACGCTGTGCTTAGCTGAGCACATTACCGGCCAGTTCTTCACCGCATAGTGCATGACCCGTGTTAGGTGGCACGAGCTGCTGCTTTACAGCAATACTCAACTAACCTACAAAAATCTACTGAAGATATTAGGAATAATATATTGTGCATAATTGTATACGCACGTAAGAAATAAAAATATAAAAAGTTATAATTAATCATTTTAAACACCATATGATGGAGCCCACCCAGCACATTGTGATGTGTATATATATATATATGTATATATATATATATATATATATATATATATATATATATATATATATACA
>NW_015151758.1:158853-160299 GCF_000732505.1 Cyprinodon variegatus
ATTTACACTGTAACAGATAAAAACCTTTAGATAAATCAAACATTACCGCCACTTATCTGACTCAATAACCATTAAAACAACTATTTTCATTAATTTCAGACGGAACTATTCACATACTTGTATTATATTAAACTGAACTTCCAATTTTCACCAATGTTTGGTGCCAAGTAACCTGTCCTCTGATCACGGAGCAAATCACGGCTTGCTTGGTCTCTCAATGAATCCTGGGTAAACCAAGGAATCCGAGGATACATCGGACCCGTCATTCAAATCGGGCAAAAAGAAGGATGCATTTTAAGGTCGCATAACGAGGACTCTTGGAATCCGACCAGACCTTGGCGCCGCGCGATGACGTAATCGTTCTTCGAATCAGGCCTTCTAAGGACACATCCCAGGATTTCGAACAGAGCACATGTCTTCACTCCTATTTGTGGACCTCAGTGGACCTCCTCTGGACAAATTCAAACCAGTTTCATTCATCAGAAACTGGATTAAAGCAGGACATGTGCGTGTCTGTGAAAGAGAGAGACAAACAGAGAGAGAGACAGACAGACAGTCTTTGTGCGTGTGTGTGTTTTCATAGACTGACTGTCTGTTCAGGCTCTTGCCCGCTCCACCAGATTCACAGAAAACTTCATCCACCAAGTAGTCAGGAAGCTAAACTCTCTCCCCAAAGCCACATACTCCAGGTTTTGACCCCTCCTCAAAAAAAAAAATCACTCCGGACAAACTGTCTCCTGCACTACTATTATTACTATATTTATTAACTATTTTTTTGCACTGTTACTTGTTAAAAATATTTTACATAATTGGTAATAATAATAATAATATTTTTTCTGCTACCATTACCATCTGCAGAAGTATTGTATATTTTATATTATTGTACATTTTATATTTTATTGTGAAATTGAATGTTTAAATTTTAGTATTAGGAACGGATCTTATCTGTTGTGCCTGTGCACTTTATCTGTTTCACTGTTGGTGAATGAGAAAGTCTCGAGTCCTTGGTTGTCTGGTGAATGTAAATAATTGACATTAAAGCTAACTTTGCAATGTTATAGGCCTACCGCATATTGAGAAAATTTAGATCGGTATTGCGCAACAATTGGGAGACGGAGACCCCCCCCAAATATTGACAGGTATTTCGCACACTGCATAGGCTGATAATTTATGACTTTAATTTTACATTTTAAAACACATTTTTAGTTTGTGGGACTGCCGCTTATCACCCGCGCTGTGCGCTCTCCCTCCCACCCGCATCCACAATGAGCTTTCAATATTTGTCCCGCACCGCACTGCTTTGCATTGGGTCCCGCGAGTGATGGGCTCTACCTTGCAGGTTGGTACAGTTAAAGGAGAATTCCGGTTTTTAACACTTTTAGCCCATTTTCTGTAGTGTCCAGGATGAATGTACTCCGACGTCGAGGTGCTAACGTCTCTGTTAAA
>NW_015151758.1:163501-167285 GCF_000732505.1 Cyprinodon variegatus
TTTTTTCTCTCAGATTTAATGCTTCTTGCACAGATATTTTCTCCTCTCGCTAGCTTCCTTCTCTTCGCGCACAAACCGCGCTCTGTTTGAGTCTAAGATATGCTCGCAAACCCGTAGACTCTGCTTGCGGATTTGTTTTGCTCTCTCTCAGATTGCAGTTGGATCGTCACCTAGCAACCTTTCCAGCCAATAGAATGACAGCCTCGGAAAGGGTGCGCTTGTTTAACCCTACTGAGTGTGCCTGTGCTACTACGCCACTTATAAGAGCGTCAGCTGAAACTGCTATTTACAGTAGTTTTGTGGCTCGATTCAGCAAAGTTCAGTACTTATAGATAACCCCAAAAAAATTCTGAATTAAGTAATTTTAAGCAATTAGTGGTTTGTTATGTACAAAAGCAAAGAACCGACATATTAAATTATTATCTTGAAATGCTTTGTTAGTATTGATTTCAAAATGTAGGGGAAAAAATACATTTTTTACAAAAAGTTAAAATGTTGGATGGTTATTTCCAATTATTATGGTGTTATGTGTTCAGTCAGCTTTCTTATTGACGTGAACACCCAGGTATTTGAGAGAGAGCGCATGTTTTGAGTGTGAGCATTATAAGTTTTGAGTGCAAGAAGATGAAATTCTTTTCTCAAATTGAAATTATGTGCTCTTGCATTATGGCAGGATAATTCTCGCATAGAGAAAGGTTTTCATTAAACCAATGTTTGTCAATGCTGAGAGATTCTTGGGCAGTCTGTATGATGACCGTATTTTATTCCAAATATTAAGTGTATGTTTAGTCCAACCAGTCATTTCTTTAACTTGAACATCTAGAAATGGCAATTCTTGTAAGGGTTCTGCACATTTGCTATTTTCTATGTTTAACCATCTCATTGTTTCATCATTTTGAATCCAAGATAACAGTGGTTTCATTTGTGCTGCCCAATAATACATTGTAAGGTTTGGGAGCTTAAGACCACCGTCCATTTTAGACAATTTTAAAGTTTTTAATCTTATTCTGGGTTGCTTTTTTTGCCATATGAAGGCTGATATTAATTTGTCGATGTGGTCAAATGTTTGTTTTGGGATATTTATAGGTAACATCTGGAATAAATAAAGAAGCTGGGGTAGAATATTCATGCGCACACTTTCAACTCTGCCTAAAAGAGAAAGAGGGATAGAGGACCATCGCTCAAAATCATTGCCAATATTTTTTATTATTTTTGTGTAGTTAGATTTATATAAATCACTTAAGGAGGATGGAATAAAGATGCCGAGATATTTAATGCCTTCTTTGGGCCATTTAAATCCACTTAGGAGTTTAACATTGTCATTAACAAGATTGTTTATGTCTATAACTTCAGTTTTATCAACATTCACTTTATATCCTGAGTAATATCCATATTGCTGAATGGCATATTTAAAATGAGGAATTGTTGAAGCAGGTTAGGTGAAATATAATAGGACATCATCAGCATATAATGATATTTTATGTTGTTCTGTATTTATTACAACACCTTTCATATTCTGATTATCCCTAATAAGTTGGGCTAACGGCTCTATGCTAATAACGAACAGTAGGGGCGATAGTGAGCAGCCCTGTCTGCATCCACGTTCCAGGGCAAATCCTTCTGATCTATGTCCATTAACCCGTACAGCTGCTTGTGGAATTGCTTTAATGTTTCTAATAAATATTGCCAGGATACTCTATCGAATGCTTTTTGTGCATCCAAAGCTATGATTACAGATTCTAGTTTTTCATTCTTTAGATGGGATATTACATTTAAAAGACGCCGCAGATTATTGCCATAGTACCTTCCTGTAATAAACCCAGTTTGGTCAGGGTGTATAATTTGGGTTATTACTTTATTGACATGCCTTGCTAATACCGCTGTTAGTATACGCAGATCTCTATTTAACAAAGATATGGGCCTATAGGATTGGCAGTCTGTGGAATTCTTGCCTTCTTTATGAATAACAATTATTGTGGCTTNTACCACAAGTATAATGTTGAGGTATGCCCAGAAAAAACGTTTATAGCCCCGGCCTGTATTAGAGACCGGCCATTATTTACCTCCTCTGACAGCAAGACCGGCAATTATTAGAGACCCGGCCGCTATTGGAATACAGGCCAATATTAGAGAATTTACGGTATATATATTTATTTAAAATGAGTTCAATACAATTTGTTTTTGTTCTTTTCTATATAAATCAAACCGTTTAGAAAAACAAATACAGATGGCAAGTAAAATTAATTATTAAATAACTTAAAAGAAAAGCAAAATAAAGTTAACATCATAAAAACAACTAGCAAGTAAACTGAGAGACTCTGTAAATATAACTGACAACTGACAACATAAAATACTAACATTTAATGTAATATAATTACCTTTTATGAATGGTAGAGAAAAACAAATACTCTGGTTAGCCTCCCCTCTGGTTCACCAACAGCTGTAATGCAATAAAAAGTCCAGTAATCCCTCCGATAGCCAACTCCAAAGAACTACAAAGAAGATAGCCAGACCGGAGCAGTCACCACAGCTGGGGGCCGAAAAGAAACAGTTGCCAACCAGTAGGGGGCGCCATAACCACTCATCACAAATAAGTATAAGGCATATTTTAGTAGAATTTAATCTACATCTCCTAAAACCTGCTACATATATATATATATATATATATATATATATATATATATATATATATATATATATATATATATATATGAATCCAAGTAAAGTGACAGTGACATTGTGCAAAAACAGTGAAAGGAATAAATAAATGTCAATTTCAGAGGGGGGTGTCCAAATCACTTGAGGGAGGCGTTGTAGAGACTGATGACCACAGGTGGAATGATTTCTTGTGGCACTCTGTGGTGCATCTGGGTAAGAGGAGTCTTGAGGTCTGAAGTAGCTCGTCTGCTGGACCAGTATGTTGTTGAGAGTATGTGAGTGTCCAGCGTCTCCCCCACAACATCACCGGCCCCCTGATCAGTTTGTTCAGTCTGTTGTTGTCAGTGACCCTCAACCCACTGCCCCAGCATGTGACAGCAAAGAAGAGTGTGCTAGCAACAACTGACTCATAAATCATCCTCAGCATCGCCCCACAGATGTTAAAGGACTTCAGCCTCCACAGGAAAATGAGTCGGCTTTGGCCCTTTTTGTAGACCGCCTCATTGTTTCTAGTCAAGCCTAACTTATTGTGAAAGTACACTCCCAGGTACTTATACTCCTCCACAGTGTCAACAGGAACCCCATGGATGGGAACAGGCATTACAGGTGTTTTTGTCCTGCTTAGATCCACTATTAGCTACTTAGTCTTTGTCACATTTAGCTGCAGATGGTTCAGCTCACTGCAAGTGACAAACTTGCCCACCACAGTCCTGCATTCACTCTGATCACCTGATTGGAAGCAGGTGTGGACGGAACAATTTAGAAGGAAACTACTGAAATTTAGACTGACACTAGAGGGCAAACAAGAAATACATAAAAACTCACATACAACCAGAAAAGACCACAAAATGGGAATGAAATCAATAAAACTAGAAAACACAGAAAAACATGATTCAAGGTGAAACTGAAAATTCAAAAAGAAAACTTAAACAGAACTAAAATGTGCAGAATTACGAAATTAAGATCATGTTCAGTTTGGTCCAAAACATCAGTCTGAGTGTTTCACTGTGGATCTTTAACCTTCTGGTTTTCTGCAGATGTCCAGACCTTCTTCCGTGGTTTTTATTACAATTTCTCCCTGATTGATTGATGTATTTTTAACAACTCTGTGCTGGTGTTTCAGGGG
>NW_015151758.1:168111-168943 GCF_000732505.1 Cyprinodon variegatus
ATTACCAACTTTGCAAATTTTGGCAAAATAGTTAGTTCAAAGATCTTAGACAATTTTTCCAGGAACTAGAGAAATATTCATGAAGCTATCAGGAATAACCTTGCATAATGAAACCAGTGAAGCACAGGATGAGAAGAGGGACTACCCTTGAGCTTGCAAACTTAAGATGTTCAGCTGAAATAAGATCCAATCCCATAGATTTATTGGCAGACAGATCTTTAATTGCTTGACAGATCTCGTGTGTTTTGATCGTTTCTACCATATTGACCTTGTCAACCTGGAAGGGTTCAGTGAATACAGGTGAATAACTTTCTGTAGTATTGTTGCCAAAAATCTACAATCATGTTTGCCCCAGAAACATCATCGACAGTGCAAGGAAGAGAGGATTTAGTTTTACTGATATTTTAGCCTCTTTCCAAAAGGCTTTTTAATCCTTACCTATCAGCTTTTTTGCCAAGGATTCATCCCTCATGGTTTGCACATTTTCTAATGAAGCGCATATTTAAATTTTGCATTAGATAGCTTTTTCTGTTCAAATATAGGGCCCTGCCTAGGTTTACCTGCAAAAGCCCAGGAAGTAGTACCTTCTCGGGCTTCACTGTGGTATTTCAACACGTGTCTTTCATCCTGGTTTATTTTTAATCTGTATACTCCTTTTATTAAAAGGCAAACTAGCTCCCAGTAGCGCTACACTTATGTCGGAATATAATCTGGTTATATTGGTTCTATGTCCAATATCAGAGCAGTTACAGGGAGGAGGCACTAAACCTGGACGTAGCTGAAGTGAGGAAAACTCTGAGGAGAGTCAATCCAAGGAAGGCCCCAGGGCCTG
>NW_015151758.1:171552-185976 GCF_000732505.1 Cyprinodon variegatus
CAGAGACTGTCTATACTGGGGGCACTGGGTCCAGGTTTGGTATTGGGAACACAGGTTCCATGGGATTCTGACAGGTTGATGCTCGGTCACAACCATTGAATATCATTAACTTAAAACCAAAAGGTTAACAGGTGTATAGCAGCACCAGAGGACTAACATGTTTTAAGGTTTGTTTTCATGTCCTGTCCATTTGTTCTGTTCTTTGATGATACTGATATCGGCTCCTCTTACAAGAGCAACACAGATGGAGTTCTGAAGTCATGGACCAGATCCTCAGCTCTCCACCTTCTCCAACTATACCTGATCAATAGGACATTCCCTCAGCCGCAGTCAGTGTGACATGAGCCTGTTTTGCTTTGGTTGCTGGTTTAACAGAGTTGGTCCACACCAGTAGAGCCCAGTTATTAAGTGTCAGGTTAAGTGGAGGTTTGAAGAGGACCCCAATGTAGAAACGTAAGCTGGGGTCATTTCTAGTAGATTTGATAACAAAAAGGTGGCAAATGAAACCAAAATCCCAAAACAACAATAAAGAATTACCAAAATACTGAGGGCCATCAGGGAAAACACACACAAGGAGCCCAGAAACGACGAGTAACCAGCAAAAGGTAGCTGAAGAGGAGGAGTATAAATGGGAGAGTGAACCAAGACCAGGCTAATCAACAGAGTGGGAGCAGGTGTGGACAGAATAATCTAGAAGGGAGCCAGCGGACAGGAGACTGACACTAGAGGGCAAACAAGAAATACATAAGAACTCACATACAACCATAAAAGACCACAAAATAGGAATGAAACCAATAAAACTAGAAAACAGAAAAACATGAATCAAGGTGAAACTGAAAATTCAAAAAGAAACCTTAAACAGAACTAAAATGTGCAGAATTACGAAATTAAGATCATGTTCAGTTTGATCCAACACATCAGTCTTAGTGTTTCACTGTGGATCTTTAACCTTCCGGTTTTCTGCAGATGTCCAGACCTTCTTCCGTGGTTTTTATTACATTTTCTCCCTGATTAATTGATGTATTTTAAACAACACTGTGCTTGTGTTTCAGAGGTCAGAACCGCAGACAGAGAGCAGAATCTCCAGGATCTAGCTGTCTGTCTTTGAGAAGTGATGGGTCCAAAGGACAACCTGTAAACTTCAGTAAAGAAACTGGACCCTCTGCGACAAGGTAAGAAACCAGCATCCGATAAATCAATATGATTTCATAGATAATATATGTGGTATTAGTTGTTGATTATCATCATCTAAATATATTCAATTGTTATTTAATTTTTTTGTTATTATTTTAAACGGGTTTTGTGACTACGGGTTTGTATCATGACTACAAAAGAAAAACTTTAAGAACATGCATTTATCTTCGTATAATACAAAATAGACAACGTGTTGGTCTATATAGTGTTCACGTTGTCCTGATTGAGCCTGCCAATTGTTGATCAATCAAACAATCAATCAATATACCAATCAATCAATCAATCAATCAATCAATTTCTTTATTCTCAACTACAATTTACATTGTAATTAAGATTTGAGTTTTAGTACAAACAATTCATCTCATACATAGGGGTGTGGGGGGCTGAGAGGGGTAATGGTTTACTGAGGCCATGTGTGCCACAGAAAGCTGCCTTTGGAGCGTTGTTATGGCTGCCCAGGGCCTTAGCCCATAGGCGGTTCCCTATAGCGATGCCTTTATCTCTATGGAAAGATAGGGGCCAAATAGGGTAAGAAGAGGGGAAAAAAACATATTTCACAAGTTAACCTTTACAGGATAAAGTTTGAGATATTAGAATAAAAGTCCCAGCTCAAGTAAAGCACTTGTATGACACACACATTTCAGCAGAGGGTCAGATCGGTGGCTTGAGTCACATAAAGGTAAATCTGACATTTGAGACATTAGTTGTGTGAATATGATAAGTGCATTCAATTTGTCTGTGAACACTGTCCACGGGCCATTGAGATGACGTTGAATCCAGAATACATCTTGACAGGAATTTTCCGTCAGCCTTGCATCTTTTCTTGCTGGCTCTATTTGGCCAATCCAATATTCCAAATGTGTTGGGCTTTACCGCCTTGAAGCCAGCGTGCATATCCAAGATGTTATCCCATCTCACCTTTGAGTTCAACCACCGCAGCCAGCCTGCGTTCAATCGCACCCAGCATAAGGCTCAGCTCCCGATCTTGCTCATTCACAGCCTTTGTAAGGGCATCAACCGCTGTTGACATCAAGTATCCTTCAAATCCAAATAGGAGAAATCAAAAAAATTCATACATCTTCGATATCCTCCACTGACAGCATAGTAAAACACACCATCCTCCATGCTCCCACAAAATATGTCCTGGCAGGACAGGACGGATCCCCTTTTCCCTGTCTTCCAGTTGATCAAATTTGATCAATTGCATTAAGAGACTAGCTTACCAGATCCATTGTTTGAATTCAGGTGATATGAAGAGAGAGCTCAGAAAGACCATACACAGCAAAGCAGGGACAGGCAGGGAGGTGCAGGAGCAGCAGGAAAATTCAACCACCTCCTTCAAGAGTCAGAACCAAATCAATCAATCAGCAGATATAAACACAATTGAGCACTGCTGGAAGCCTATATCACAAATTTAGAAACTATCATCGGTGAATGTGGTGCAAATTTAATTCAGGTAAATTATTTTGCACCAATTCTCAACACACATCATCTCAGGTCACCTAATAGAGACAATTCAACTAGATCATCCTGTCAATCAGTTGATTCAAAGTTCTTTATCTAAGGACAAGCAGTTGAGTGTGCTGTGACATTTTACCTGTAGATCATGAATATATGATTATATATGATATGATCTGAAACTTCTGGAATTAAGGGGTCCTTTGTTCAGCTCAACAGTGGGTTGGGGGGGTTGTTAGGTTGGTAATTCCCGGAAAGGGGCATGTTTGAGCCACTGCTTTCTTCTTCTTAGCAATGTTGTATGGTTCCACTTAGTCTCTGATGCAACAATAAGATGCAATATACAAGGGATTCATTTTATAACTCACGATAGCATGCGGGATGTCTCCCTTTAGCTACCGTGGTTAGCGTGTAGCTACAGCCTCCAACATCACCTCCTTGGTGCTTCTCTTTCTCTCCACTGTAGGCAGTCACGGTACGGTGGCTTCTTATGCAGCAGGATTCAGGATATACTGTGTTTAACTTGGTTTGAATCACAGGAAGAATAAAAACTGCGCTCATCTTCTCCTGAATCGCAGGAAAAAGGCAGTCTGACTTGGTCCAGTGAGCGCAGACTACTGTAGCCTTCAGCTGGGAGCGCTTTGTATAGCCTTCAGCAGCACAGAGCAATCAGCAAAATGGGACGCTAACATGGGAAGCTAGTCTTTTTAAAATCTATCCAGGAGGGGTGTGTCTTCAGAGGGGTGTAGTTCCGGTTAAATCAGTGAAAATGGATCACAATACCTATAATTACCATCTAAATCAGACATGCCCAAACTCTTTCTTGTGTTCAAACTCAAATCTAGCCCATGTCCAAATTTCCACTGGCCTGACTCATGCTCTAATAACAGCAATAATATTTGACCCGCTAGCAGAGTTTCCCACAGTCAAGAAAACACAAATATGAAAAATCTATTCTATATTTCACCATAGGTCGACCGTATACCTGTAGCTGCAGTCCCATAACTACTTGCCCTTGATAAACAGAGTGATCCCATTCTCTATTGAGCTGAAAAGGGACACTGTGCTCCATATTACAAAGAGAGTAAGAAAATAGTCAGAAAATTGGCATTGCAAAATTAGTAACAGAGCACTTTTTAATGAAACTTACGATAAACTATCCCCTGTCCTGTTCTGTCACCAATGAGCTAACAGCATATTGTCGCACAACTATGAGATTTTTTTTGGTCTATTTAGAAATTGGCAACTGTTACGAACAAAGGAAAGTTGACAATGAGGGCTGCCATTTTAAGGCCAGGTATAAATCTGAGTACCTTTATACTAACATTCGAAACAACTGTCTGCCTAATCTGCTAAGATGCTATGGCTGTTTCGGGTTTGGGTTGGGTTGGGTTCAGGTTGGTTTTCAAAGACTTAAGAGACACTACAACGAAAAATGCTAACTACGACAAGGTAACCACCAGCGAACGAACTGAAAAACTGAAGCAAATGGAAGCTACTTTAATTGTTTTTTTGTTTTTGTTTTTTCCACAAAAGCCTTTGAATCAAATGGACTCACATATCATATTAAGTTTGGTGCTCTGTTAGGAACATAAGGAATAATCAGATCTCTGATATCAGATGGAGCTTGGCCATTTAAGGCTTTATATGTGAGAAGGAGGATTTTAAATTCTATTCTGGATTTAACAGGAAGCCAATGAAGAGAAGCTAGGATAGTTGAGTTCAGTATATATTTCTATAGCGCCAATTCACACTACATATCATCTCTAGGTACTTTCCACTTCACCAGATCATCCAGTCAGATTGATTTAAAGTTTTCTATCTAAAGAAAACCAGCTGATTGAATTGAATCATTGACTCTTCAGCAATCCCTCACACTAAGCATNGAGAGCAGAATCTCCAGGATCTAGCTGTCCATCTTTGAGAAGTGATGGGTCCAAAGGACATCCTGTAAACTTCAATAAAGAACCTGGACCCTCTGCCACAAGGTAAGAAACCAGCATCTGATAAATCAATATGATTTAATAGATATTATATATGGTATTATTTTTTGATTATCATCATCTCAATATATTCAATTGTTATTAAAAATTTTTGTTATTATTTTAAATGGGTTTCATTCTGTATCATGACTACAAAAGAAAAAAAGTTTGAAATTATGCATTTATCTTTGAATAATACAAAATAGACGACGCGTTGGTGCATATAGTGTTCACATTGTCCAGATTCAGCCTGTTAATTGTTGATCAATCAATCAATTAATCAATCAACCAATTAATCATTCAATCAACCAATCAATCAATCAATCAATTAATTTCTTTATTCTCAACCACAATTTACATTGTAATCAAGATATCAGTTTCAGTTTAAACCGTTCATCACATCCATTGGGGTATGGGGGGTTGAGAGGTATACGGCTTACTGAGGCCATGTGTGCCACAGAACGCTGCCTTTGGAGCGTTGTTATGGCTGCTCAAGGCCCCAGCCCATAGGCGGTTCCCTATAGCGATGCCTTTATCTCTATGGAAAGATAGGACCGATAACTTAAATGGTTATCAACGAAGGCGTCGCCCCATAATTTGACCGTAAAGACACTGCAACACTTGATCCTCAAAGGGGAAAGTGTCATGATGGGTTTTTGTGTAGCTAAACCCAAACGCAGAACACACGACGGAGTCAGGGGTAAAAGTTCAACATTTTAATAAAGACTTGCACACAACAGGTTAACAGTAGAACTGGTACTGGTACTGGTCCGGGACTTGGTTTTACAGAGTAATCTGAAGAAGGGGATAGTTTGGTTAGCCAAGTTGCAAAGATGTCTTGACAGAGTGAGTTTTCAGAGTTTGTACCTAGATGAGGTTCTGGCAGATCCTTTAAAGGAGAGGGGGAACTGGTTGGGTCCAGAGACTGTAGATTCTGCAGGGAGCTCAGCAGCAGCAGCGTCTAGCTTCTGACTCGTGAGTTTCAGACCTTGACTTGGTTTCCTAGCTCTTCCTTGAGAGCTGTTGGGGGTCCAGAGACTGTAGATTCAGCAGGGAGGTCAGTTGCAGCAGCATCTAGCTTCTGACTTGTGAGTTTCAGACCTTGACTTGGTTTCCTAGCTCTTTCTTGAGAGCTGTTGGGGGAATCCAGACTGATGTCTTCGGGTTTGGCTTCCTTGGGCAGGCAGGCAGGCAGGTTTCCAGAAAAAGCTCATCCAGAGCTTCAGACTTCGATCAGGTTTCCTATGAGGCAGAGAAGACAGAGGCAGGTTAGAATCTAGTTTCTCTCTAGAGTCTACTAGGATTCTATAAATTGACAGAGGCTCAGGTTTCGCTAACCAAACTTGGTCAACACTGCGGCGTTGAAGGAAGGTCTGGCTGCTGCTTATGAAGGCAGGTCTCCTGATGGGCTGATGAGCTTCAGGTGTGCTGGAAGCTCCAGCCCAGGAGACCCACAGCGCTCTCTGCTGGAGAAAGGTGGTACATCTCCCGATCCCAACAGTAACCCCAGTCCCTAACAGAAAACAGAAAACAGAAGAGGGTCCTCGGCGCCGTCTGGTGGGCAAGCCTCATGATCCCAACAGAAAGATACAGAACAGCACGCAGGCGGAGGCTCCATTCTCTCACTCAACTCAGCAGGTTGGCACGATGATTACTGCAGTCCATGGCTTTTGATGGCAGGAAAGCAGAAAGTTATTTTAAATAGCTTCGAGGGAATATCCCACGTGAAATTTGTATCTCCTCAAAGCTCCAGGGCCCAGGGAAAAATAAATAGCTTTTGCCCACCTCTGGCTGATTGACGTTGGGGGTCGGTACTGATATTACTTCTGCTGATTAGTCTGAGTGCCGTGATGTTTGAGGAAACACGCCTGCATCAGAGATTCCTTTAAGGTGATGGGTCTTTGTCTGGATTGATTGTGGGGGAGCTGGAAACTTCTGGAATTAAGGGGTCCTTTGTTCAGCTCAACAGTGGGTTGGGGGGGTTGTTAGGTGGGTAATTTCCAGAAAGGGGCACATTTCAGCCACTGCTTTCTTCTTCTTAGCAATGTTGTATGGTTCCACCTAGTCTCTGATTCAACAATAAGATGCAATATACAAGGGATTCATTTTATAACTCACGATAGCATGCGGGATGTCTCCCTTTAGCTACCGTGGTTAGCGCGTAGCTCCAGCCTCCAACATCACCTCCTCTGTGCTTCTCTTTCTCTCCACTGTAGGCAGTCACGGTACGGTGGCTTTAGTTTTTCTCTGTCTCTGCTGCAGCAGAATTAAGGATATACTGTGTTTAACTTGGTTTGAATCGCAGGAAGAATAAAACTCTGCGTTCATCTCCTTCTGAATCGCAGGAAAAAGGCAGTCTGACTTGGTCCAGTTACAGCAGACTTCTCTGGAGGGACTTAGTTACTACAGTAGTTACTGTAGCCTTCAGCTTTGAGCGCTTTGTCTAGCTTTCAGCGGCACAGAGCCACCTCCAAAATAGGACGCTAACATGGGAAACTAGTCTTTTTAAAATCTATCCAGAAGGGGTGTGTCTTCAGAGGGGTGTAGTTCTGGTTAAATCAGTGAAAATGGATCACAATACCTATAATAACCATCTAAATCAGACATGCCCAAACTCTTTCTTGTGCTCAATCTCAAATCTGGCCCGTGTCCAAATTTCCACTGGCCTGACTCATGCTGTAATAGCAGCAAAAATAGTTTCCCACAGTCAAGAAAACACAAATATGAAAAAGCAATTCTATATTTCACCATAGGTCGACCGTATACCTGTAGCTGCAGTCCCATAACTAGTTGCCCTTGATAAACAGAGTGATCCCATTCTCTATTGAGCTGAAAAGGGACACACTGTCTCGTATTACAAAGAGAGTAAGAAAATAGTCAGAAAATTGGCATTGCAAAATGAGTAACACAGCACTTTTTAATGAAACTTTACGATAAACTAGCTATCCCCTGTCCTGTTCTGTCACCAATGAGCTAACAGCATATTCCCGCAGAACTATGAGATTTTTTTTGGTCCATTTAGAAATTGGCAACTGGTACAAAAAAGGAAAGTTGATAATGAGGGCTGCCATTTTAAGGCCAGGTATAAATCTGAGAACCTTTATACTAACATTCGAAACAACTGTGTCTGCCTAATCTGTTAAGACGCTATGGCTGTTTTGGGTTTGGGTTGGGGTCAGGTTGGTTTTCAAAGACGAAAACTGCTATATACAACAAGCTAACCACCAATGAATGAACTGAAAAACTGAAGCAACTGGAAGCTGCTTTGATAGCCCAGCAGAGTTTTTTTTTTTCTACTTTGACCTGTTTGAGCCTGTTTGAGCCTGTAAAGAGGTTATACACCATGTGCAATCAGCAGATATAAACACCATTGTGCACTGCTTGGAGCCTATATCATCAATTTAGAAACTTTAACAATAGTGAGTGTGGTGCAAATTCAATTCAGTTGAATTATTTTGCACCAATTCACAACACACATCATCTGATGTCACTTAAGAGATAATTCAACTAGATCTTCCAGTCGAATTGATTCACAGTTTTCTATCTATGGAAAACCAGTTGATTGCTACGATTCCTTAACCTGTAGTGACAGTGGAAAGGATAACTCCTTTTGAACAGGAAGAAACCTCCAGCAACACCAGGCTCAGTGTGAGCGGCCATCTGCTGAGGCCCACTGGGGTTCAAGAAGCAGAAAGACATCATGCCCCCACCTTTGCATTTCCGACTAACTTTGGTGTCTCTATCAAATTTCACTGCAGAAGCATAGATACAAAAGTCTACTGTCATCCAGTTCCACAGGCGGCCCAGTCAAGGAAAAACATAGCCAAGAGTATAAATGGGAGACTAAACAAAGACTAGGCTAATCAGCAGATTGGGAGCAGGTGTGGACAGAGAATCTAGAAGGGAGCCAGCGGAAAGGAGGCTGACACTAAAGGGCAAGCAAGAAATACATAAGAATTCACATACAACTCAGTCACAACCATTGAAAATCATAAACTCAAAACCAAAAGGTTAACAGGTGTATAGCAGCACCAGAGGACTAACATGTTTTAAGGTTTGTTTTCATGTCCTGTCCATTTGTTCTGTTCTTTGATGATACTGATATCGGCTCCTCTTACAAGAGCAACACAGGTGGAGTTCTGACGTCATGGACCAGATCCTCAGCTCTCCACCTTCTCCAACTATACCTGATCAATAGGACATTCCCTCAGCCGCAGTCAGTGTGACATGAGCCTGTTTTGCCTCGGTTGCTGGTTTGACACAGGTGGTCCACACAAGTAGAGCCCAGTTATTAAGTGTCAGGTTGAGTAGAGGTTCTAAGAGGGCCCCAATGCAGAAACGGAAGCTGGGGTCATTTCTAGCAGATTTCAACAGAAAAAGGTGGCAACTGAAGCCAAAATCCCAAAACAACAATACAGAATTACCAAAATACCGAGGGCCATCAGGGAAAACACACACAAGGAGCCAAGAAACGACAAGGAAACAGCAAAAGGTAACTGAAGAGGAGGAGNATGAAAAAGGGGTCCCTATGTCCTCCAGCAGTCTAAGCCTATAGCAGCATAACTATAGAGATAGCTCAGGATAACCTGAACCACTCTAACTAGAAGCTTTGTCAAAAAGGAAAGTTTTAGGGGCGCTGGTGAGCAAGTTATGGCATAGGACGTGCTTTCTTGAGCTCCTGCAAAATCTGCATCAGTTACATAAAAAATATAAAAAAACTGCATTAACTACATTAATACCTGTCGAAAAACCGAAGAAAAATCCCTAGGATCACAAATAGCTGGACAACCCGAATATAATCATCCCAAATGGCCGAAAAACTGCAAAAGTATAGATACGGAAGCAATGCTAATGCTATAACGCCTGCTAGGACAACGAGGCAGCAGGCAACTGACGAACAACTGACTAACCCACCAACAACCACTGGGACTGAAGGTCCAAACATGAGCAACGAGGTAATGAAAGCGGACATCTTAATGTCACTGAGAGGAGAAATCGCTAAAGTAATAAGAGACGAACTAAAAGACGCATTAGCGGAAGATTTTCAAGCTATAAGATCCGAACTACAAGCGGTCCGCTCCGAAATTACTAATAGCTCAAAAGCCATACGAGCTGAAGTGAACACTATAAAGACAGACATTCTGGACATAAGGGGTGGCCTATCAACGTGGTCAGACGAAGTCACTTCCCAACAGTCCACGGTAACAAGTTTACAGAAGGAAATGTCACTGCTCAAAGATATATGTGAAGACCTGGAGGGGAAAATGAGAACGTCCAATGTCCACATAGCGGGCATTAAAGAACTTGTAAATGTGTATGCACCCAACAAGGATGCGCTCAATTTCATAAAGTCACTGTTTAAGGTAATATTACAGCACAGTACAGGACTGTTGTTGTTAGGTGGGGACTTTAATTGTATCCTGTCACAATTATTGGAAGGATTAACCACGCCAAAAACCCCACTCTCTAGAATGAATAGGATGCTTAAATATCAGATTATGGAGATGGGAATTGTAGACGTATGGAGAAGCAGGTTTCCCAGAACTCAAGACTTTACTTTCTACTCAAGTAGCCATTCATCCTACTCTAGGATCGACTATATTTTTACCCCAAAGTCGGAACTGCATAGAATAGTGAATATTGAAATATTACCTATTACTATTTCTGAACATGCACCTGTCTTATTAAAATGGAACATAGGACAAAATAGCAGAGGCCTTTGCAAAATTTTACAAATTATTATATACAAACAACGATACCTGTAGTAATGACCAAGAGCTCACGGATTTTTTAAATAACATAAAATTGAACCATTTACGGGGTGAGATGGCGCTGGAATTAGATCGACCGATTGAGGAATGGGAGATTAAACAGATAATTAAATCACTCAAGAACAACAAAAGTCAAGGCCCAGATGGATTTTCCAATGACTTTTCTAAAACTTTTATAGATCTCCTGCCCCCCTTGCTGTTAAAAGCATATCATCATGCTTTAAAATCCAAAAGTATGGCACCATCTTGGACAGAAGCCACAATAGTATTAATCCACAATGAGGTCAAGGATCCTACAGATTGCCAGTCCTATAGACCTTTATCACTATTGAATACAGATTTAGGCATACTCACAGCAATCCTAGCAAGACAACGTAACAAATTTATCACCAGAATCATACCCCCCGATAAGAAAGGATTTATTGTAGGCAGGTACTATGCTGATAATTTAAGGCGCTTACTAAACCTAACAAGCATTCAAAAAGAGAGAAAGACTGAATCAGCAATCATATCCCTAGATGCCGAAAAGGCATTTGATAGAGTCTCCTGGAAATATTTAATTCATACCCTGAAACGTTTTGGATTTGGTCCACATTTTGTTGACTGGGTGCAAACACTTTACTCCTCTCCACAGGCAGCAGTTAAAGATAATGGCTTCAGATTTACTAGATTCTCATTAGAACGAGAATGCAGACAGGGGTGCCCGCTCTTACCTCTCCTGTTCGCCATTAGCATTGAACCATTAGCTCAAATCATTAGAGATGATGCTAATATTAAAGGTATAGAAATCAATAAAAAAAGTACACAAAATTTCATTATATGCTGATGATGTATTATTGTACTTGACGGAACCTAAATCAACAAACCCCTATCTAAAACAAATCATCTCTCAGTATGGATTTTGATCAGGCTACAAAATCAATAACGAAAAAACGGACGCTATGGACGTAAATGGCCCAATCCCAGACTCTATGGCCCAAGAACAGCATCAGATATCTGGGTATTCAATTACCTTAATCTCTGTGTGACCTCTATGAGGCAAAGCATAGCAAACTTCTACGAGTCATTAAAAATGACCTGGAGCGATGGGATACTCTCCCCATCTCTCTGATAGGTCATGTTGAAAGTATCCGTATGAATGTTTTACCAAGACTACTTTAACCTAAAATCTTATTACTGGGCAGCACAACTTAAGCCCCTACTAGCATGGCTACAGAATAGTGCAGATACTCGTTGGTTGGAAATAGAGGAAAGCAGATGCTTAGTACCACTGCAAACATTACCTTTCTTAGATGCCCCAGCAAAGGAAATGACAACCTAGACAAAAAAACCCTCAAAGTCTGGAACAAAATACAATCAGGTTTTAAGTTATCAAAACAGATTTCACTTTTATCAAATATAGGATTTATAAAGACATTTACACCGAACAATTTAGATTCCGGGTTCAAAAACTGGTCAAATTGCAGTCCGTCTCATATTCATCAATTTATTAAAGAGGGAAACTTCAAAACCTTTGAGCAGATGAAAAGTGAATTTGGTCTCCCTAAGACCGACTTCTATAGATACTTACAGCTTATAACCTTTGTAACAACACACAATAATTGGAGCAAACTCAGAGAATCTACACCTATAGAAAATCTCGTAATGGACATACAAAGGGGAAAGGGAAACAATAAAGTAATTAGTAAAATATATGACCTGTTTCTATCCACTAATGGGCACGATTCTATATAAATAAACTCTAAATGGGAGACTGAACTGCAGGAGTCAATAGAAGGGGAGACATGGGAAAAAATATGTAGCCAAGCACAATTAACAACAAATTCTAACACATGGAAAGAATTTAAACAGAAAGTAATAGTCCAGTTCTTCAGAACGCCAATGATAAAGATCTGCCTCCCATTCTACTTTAGAAAGTCTAGGAGCCACTAGTAACCCTGCAGATTGAGAGCAAAGTCCAGTCTTAGTCCAGCCTTGAAGTAACAAATGCATGGACTGTTTCTCAGCATCACCCCTGGACAGGAGATTTCTCAGTTTTGCAATATTCCGATAGGAGAGATATGATCTCTCTTTTTAATTTTCTTCAGAACTCTGGCTTCAGCATTTCAGATCAGCTGAAGGCTTTTAACTACAGTTTTAATAAAATAGAATAGAATTCAACCTTGTTTTAATTACACTGTCACAAGTACAAAGCAACGAAATGTAGTTTGCATCAATCCAGAAGTGCTATAGAGGATATAAATATTCATTTGAATGTGTACAGAGACAATCTATGTATTGACTATAAATGGTACAGTATATACCAACAGAGAGTAATTGTAAGAGGGTATAAATTAAACAAATATTGGAAATATATATAGATTATACAGGAAAGTTAGGATTTGGATTATATGGCATTATTGGTTGGTGTCAGGGGGGTGACAGCTGTGGGGAAGAAGCTGTTCCAGTGCCTGCTGGTTCTAGTTCGTAAGCTTTTTTAACACCTCCTAGAGGGAAGAAGTGAGAAGGGTCAGTGGAGTCTTTATTGATTTTCCCGGCCCTTTACAGACAGCGCTTCATGTCGATGTCCTTGATCTCAGGGAGCAGTGCTCCAGCGATGACCTGGTCAGCTTTCACCCCACTCTCCAAGGTAGAACAGTTCCCATACCAAACTGTGATATAATTGGTGAGGATGCTCTCAGTGGTGCAGCAGAAGAGGTTTGCGAGAATCTATTTGGAGGGATGGTTCTTCCTTAGGGTACTCATGAAGAAGAGGCGATGGTGCACCTTCTTGATGAGTTTGGAGCAGCTGGTCCTCAAGGTCAGGTGTTTGGAAATGTAGACTCCCAGCAACTTAAAGCCGTCCACACACTCCACCGCCGTCCCCTTGATGTGGATGGGTGGATGTGGGTCAGAGTTCCTCCTGAAGTTCACGATGAGCTCCTTGGTCTTTTCTGTGTTCAGCTGCAGGTTGTTTGTGTCGCACCATTCAGGCAGAAGGTCCACCTGCTCTCTGTAGGTGGCCTCATTGTTGTCTGATGATCATCGTCAGGCTGATGATCCAGATGTTGGCTGAAAACTTGATGATGGCATTGGAACCATGGACAGGTCTGCAGTCATGGGTGATAAGGGAGTAGAGGAAGGGATTCATCGCTCAGCCATGTGGCATCTGTTGTTTATGGTGATGGTCCATGAGAATTAGTTGTCAGGAAGTCGACTAACCAGTTACACGAGTGGACTGATGCTGAGGTCTGTGAGTTCGGTTATGACTTTTAATGGGATGTCAGTGTTAAAAAGTCTATGAACAGCATTCTGGTAAAAGTGTTCTGTCCAGTTGTGAAAGGACAGAGTGCAGTGCTATGGAGACTGGATCCTCTGTGCTCATGTAGTGCCTGTATGCAAATTGGTGGGAGTCCAGTGTGGGAGGACGGCACACAGCAAATTTTGCAGTGTTAAATCAACACTTATAGAGTTAAATTTAACACTGTATCCGAGTGTATTTGGTCCTTATCAAAATAGTGTTGAATTAACTCTTTTCAAAGTGTTGAAATTTCAGAGTAAAATTAACTCAGAATTGAGTTAAAATTTAACACTGGTTTAGACTGTACAGTGTTAATAGAACCTAACACTGTAGGTTATTAACACTGGAGAGTTAAAATGATTCTCAGGAGTGTTAAAGAGTTACACTACTGTGATGACAAATCAACTCTGATACAGATACTTTTTAACCTTGCACTGAGTTAATGGAGATGAACACTGAAGACTTATAACTGTGTTAACTGTTCACTATTAATGTCTTGAATTACACTGTTGCAGTGAAAAAACCCCCAGCTCAAATTGAGTCAAATTCTAAAAGCCATTAACATTGTACAGATAAATATTTACACTTTTGTGGTGTTAAATTGCATCTATTACCGTATTTTCACGACCATAAGGCGCACCGTACTAAAAGGCGCAGTCTCAGTTATGTGTCCCATTTCTGTATTTAACACACACATAAGGCGCACCGGACTATAGGGCGCGTTTTTTATATACAGGTA
>NW_015151759.1:0-1367 GCF_000732505.1 Cyprinodon variegatus
GGCTGAATGTGGCCGATGGAGGCTGAATGTGGCAGATGGAGGCTGAATGTGGCCGATCGAGGCTGAATGTGGCCGATCGAGGCAGATTTAGGCTGAATGTGCCTGACTACAGCTTCTAAGGTTGACATAAATTACAAATCAAGCAGTGCTTTAAAGTCCTAAAAACATCCATTACTGTCATGTTTCTGCTTAACTTGCTGCAATAAAAACAATGGTTGAAGGTCTTGCTTTAGAAATATTGCAGATGGAGACGGAAGAGAAAATAGCAGACATGTTGCCTCTGAACGGGTCTTAGATCGGATCCAGGATCGGTTTAATGTAAACCAGCAGCTTCACCTGTGATCAATTCGTCCTTTTAGGGAAGGATGCTGTGTGAGGAAGTTAGAAACATTTCAACATGTTTCATATTTCAGGGCCAGAAGGAACCAACAAGTTTGTTCTCTTTGAAACAGCAAAGACACGGCCCTCCTCCCCCTGCTCCTGCTCCTCCTCCTCCTCCTCCTTTCTGTTCACCAGCTTCACCTTTCTTCATCTAATTTTAGACAAACTTTATATTTTGTATTATTTTCTTTCGTTAGCTCTTTCCTCCCTCTGTCATCTTTATTAACCTTATTCAGGCAACCCATGATGCATTGCTTCAGTTGTGGGCGTGGCTTCCTGTCATTGAACTGGCTGTTCATCGGGTCACTGATCGGAACATTGCAGCTTTTTAAGGTGGGCTCATATAATCTCAGGTCCTGAACCAGAAAGTCAGACTCTAAGGATCAGGAGGAACATTTATTAGTCATTAAAAAGAGGCGGTTCTTAACCTTGACCCATCAGATGTGATCCAGACAGATCTGACTGACACTGAGCTCTAAAGGAGGCATCAGATGGTTCTCCTCCTTTTCAGCAGCTACCTGCCCTCTGGATGTTTTGTTTAGCTTTTGTTTCCAGGAGGAAGGGGGGTGAAGGCTCTCTGGCTGTGGAGGTGCTAACTTCAGGCCAGTCAGGTGGTTCTGCATGGAAAAGATCTGGATTTTTTGGAGTTTAATGGGAAAGCCAGTCCTTGGAGAGAACAAGCGCTCTCTGATTGTTGCCTGCAGCCATCCTGTCAGACTCCCCCATCTTTGGTTACGTAACTGATCCACAGAGAGAAGAAAAACACAGAGGCCCAGGAACGGTTTTCCCCTTTTCCTTCAGTGGTTCGAGGAATCCACTCCTCTAATGGGAGGCAGATTGTGCTGCAGTCAATGGAAGGAGGTGAACTTGGAGGGGAAACGTCAGTTTGATCCAACAAGAGGTTTGGAGGGGGGGTCATCTGATCCTTGATTGAAGGTTCATCTGATCCCCGATTGAAGGTTCATCTGATCCCCGATTGAAGGTTC
>NW_015151759.1:3799-5211 GCF_000732505.1 Cyprinodon variegatus
GAGGTTTGGAGGGGGGGGTCATCTGATCCTCGATTGAAGGTTCATCTGATCCCCGATTGAAGGTTCATCTGATCCCCGATTGAAGGTTCATCTGATCCCTAATTGAAGGTTCATCTGATCTATAATTGAAGGTTCATCTGATCTATAATTGAACCCCAGTTCTGACTGTTGGATGCTCCGGTTCCTGCCTGATCCCTGCATCCATGCTGATGGTTCTGGAGGCTCCGGAATTGACGCCATTCTGCTCTGTGGGTCTTAGAGAACCCGTCTAACTGCATTCCAGTTCTTCTGCAGGATGACCAGGTTTGGATCCTTCTGTCTTCCATAGCTTTGAGCCAGGCAGCGGCTCTGTGAATGCAGCCTTAGACTAAAGACGCTCAGGTTTTCTGGGGGATTTCCTGGGATCCCGGATGATTTATGTTTGCAGAAAAAAAAGAAAAAGTCTTTCTGGGCCTTTTTTTTCTTCTCGGCTGAATGAAAACTCTCCGCTCGACTCTCCAGACCTGGGAGGGCTAACATTGTGGCGTTGGCCTGCGCAGGCGACATCTGTTAACACTTTCCCGAGCCTACTGGGGGGTGGTCTGGGGGAGGGGGTCTTTTCTAATGTGAGTTTTGGCTCAAGCTGTTCTCCTGGGCAGCTGTTGATCTGCTGCTTCATCATCCATCTTCTGAAGCATCATTAATGTGCCGCTGCAGAGGTGTCCCCAGGTTTCTGCTGTCAGACATCTGGACCAGAGGAGGAGAACTTGCTCCACAGGCTGGTACTATTTCATCTTCATGGTTCAGACCCCCCCCCCCCACTCATCCTAAGTCATGTGAAAAATCACCCTCTCTGCCTTTAAGTTATGAGCTTGTTCATGTCTATGTGGGATTTCTGTTGGTTTTCTAGTCGTATTTCAGCCCGTTATGAGCTGCAGAGCTCTGCAGGTGGCCTCCTTCAGTCAGCGATGCTAAATGTTCTTCATATTCAGGTCATACATGCAGGTCCAACCCCAGGAAGCTGAGCAGAGCGGCTCCAGCAGAACCAGAACCCCTCTGTCGTTAGTAACAACAAAGCAGCAGTTCAGATTGTGTGTCGGTCCGAGATCAGACCAGAACCTGAACCGCCCTGTTCAGGTTCTGTATTATTATTATCTCGGACCAGAACCTGAACAGGGCGGCTCAGATTAGAGCAGGGAATATTAGCCCGAACCCGACGGGACCCGAGAGTTCCTGCCGGGTTCGGGCGGGTTCGGGCTGTACTTTTTATTATTTCATTCGGGCCGGGCCGGGCTCGGGCTTTAAACCGTTATATGCGCGGCAAATAAATGATCATGTGATAACGTTCGATCTATACGCGATGACTGATTGTGATATGCGCACAATTGAAAAATGTCGGGCTGCAAACGGGTCGGGCTCTACGAAGCTGTCAA
>NW_015151759.1:6738-14540 GCF_000732505.1 Cyprinodon variegatus
GTCAATCATGACGGGCCGGGCACGGGCCTGGTTCTTTCGGACTCGGGTCGGTTTCGGGCTGACTTTCAAGGCCCGTTTCATGCTCTAGCTCAGATTGTTGTCTGAGTGGTAGATGGAGGTGAGGAACCCGCAGACTGGCTCCAGTCTCCATGCTGGGCTCAGTGGAATCAGATGCTCCATTCATGGAATCAGCAATAGCCTCTAAGTTTTTTCAGCTGCTGGTTCCTGTAGAAACGTTTCCCTTAGATGTGCTCTGTAGGTCTGTGGAGGATCTTAAGGTTTTCCTTTTTCATTCTTATATCGCTTATTTAACCCTAATGTTACCAACAGCAGGTGAAGTAAGTATTGAACACCCGACCATTTTTCCTCAGTAAATATATTTGTTTTGACTCTAGATGTCGCTAACAATCCACACATACAAAAAAATCAAACCATAGATGTCCAGAAATTAAGTAATATCTAATAATGAGAAATGGCAAAGGGAAAATGTTTTGAACACACTTATTGAAAAGTATTAAATACTTTGTAGAAAAGCCTTTGTTTGTAATTAAGCTTCCAGACGCCTCCTGTAGGAGAAATGAGTTGCATGCGTTGCTCAGTTGGGATTTTGGCCCATTCTTCCACACAAACAGTCTTCAGATCTTGAAGGTTGTTTGTTCCTCTGATCTTTAGTTCTTTCTATAGATTTTCTATTGGATTCCAGTCAGCTGATTGGCTGGGAGGTCCAAGCTCTTAGTGAACTATATAAAGCTTGGACCTCAACACTATTTCAGTCCTTTTGAATTGAAAAAACTTCCTAGATGGGAAGTGAAACATCTTCAAACTTGGAAACAAAGTCCAGTGGATTGTTTTTCAACTTTTTGGGGGTTCCTCATTGATTTCCTTATGTTCTGTTATAGCTTCAGTATAGTTTTCTTTGGGTTATCTGGACGATGGCAGAACCATGTTCTCCTTTTAGCCCCATTCTCTCTCAAAAATGACTAAAACAAAATATTACAGATATCAGACCTGATGCAGCCAAAGCCAAAACCGCTGGTCCAATAGAGACGATTATTATCCTGCAGGAATCTAGATAATAAAAAATAGATCCCCGATTGAAGGTTCATCTGTGATGTCCCCTGCTAAAGGGCCCATTAATAAATGAAAGTAATTTATTACTTTCAATGTAATTCAACCTCCAAAGACTCAAACACAGAAACGCTGTGTAGAAAACTTTTATTGACCTGAAAGAAATAAGTAGACGGCGTTTGGCTCCGGCAGGATGCTGTGAATCGACCTTCAGCAGGCTAAAAGTCTTCCAGATTGAATTTTCACTTAATTCAATTCAATTCAATTCAGTTTATTTATATAGCGCCAAATTCACAACACATGTCATCTCAAGGCACTTTCCAGTTCACCAGATCATCCAGTCAGATTGATACAAAGTTTTCTATCTAAGGAAAACCAGCTGATTGCATCGACTCATTGACTCTTCAGCAATCCCTCACACTAAGCATGCTTGTAGCGACAGTGGAGAGGAAAAACTCCCTTTGAACAGGAAGAAACCTCCAGCAGAACCAGGCTCAGTGTGAGCGGCCATCTGCTGAGGCCGACTGGGGTTCAAGGAGACAGAAGCAGACATAGAAAAAGAAGCATAGATACAAAAGGCAACTGTCAACCAGCTCCACAGGCGGCCCCGTCCAGGAAACACACAGCCAGGCAGACGAGCTCCGAGCCAGCTCCCATGTCAGAGGATGAAGAGAGCACATCCACTCAGTCACGGTCAGAGAAACAGGACCACACTGGAAAACAGGCCGATCTCCAACATCTATAAACAAGGGTGTTGATGGAAGCAGCACAGCTGATGTTTCTTTCCAGGATGACGTCACAGCCAAACAGGAACAGACGAGGCAAAGCTACTATGAGAAAAAGCAGAGCTTCATTCATCCAGTTATTTCTTGTATTTATTACAGAATTAAGAAGTGAAGAAATAAAAAAAATTATTTATTATCTCTTGTAAAGACAGTTTCCTATTTAAAATGTTAGGGCTCTGAAATATTAAAAGAAATGAGAGTGAACCAGATAAAATATGGAGGCTAAAAGGAATTTATAAAATGACCGAAACTAAAGCCACAAAGTGAGCTAAAGCGAAACTTGTCTGACCAATGAAAGAGGCGATTTAAACGCGTAAACATTATTTCTTTATGCTAATGATTAGAAGCAGGACATTGCTGAATGTCTCAGGGTTCAGGTTTGTGTGCCTCTCCTCCAGAATGCCACCAGAGACACTTTCTAACACTTTCTAACCAAACATTCAGAAACCCTCTCTGTTGTTTATTACACTTTCTATAAAACAAATTAAACGCATAGCTCTTGTTTTCTACTTTCATAAAATTGAGGACATATTTTAATGTTTTTTTGTGCATTATTTGTCTAAATACATACTGTTGATTTGTTGGTCTCCTCCATTTGGGTCGGCATGTTTAGAGACGCGCTGTGGTTGATTCTATATGGATGCTGAGCTGCTTGCTGTTAGGATCAACCAGGAGAACAAGTGATGCAGCGACACTGCAGGACTCATCATCCTTTGTTACATCTTTAGAGACTTTCAGGAAAGCAACTAATGTCTTTAAATTGTCCACCTTCATCTGTGGGATCCTGTCATACTGGGAACTGTTTAGCAGTACGGTTAGCCTCATGCTGGGACAGTGCAGAATCTAGCATTTTGTATCTGGAGTTCCATCTTCTTTCCAGCGAATCTTTCCAACCGGCCCTGGAGACCTGAGGGTTTGAAGCACTTCACAAGTTTCTCAGCCAGGTCCTGTGTTTTTCTAACCCTTTATTGGGGAGGATGAGTTTTAGAACACCGTAGTTCATCTTGGTGAATCCACGTTTCCCAATGTAGGAACCACGATTAGTGAAAAATACCAACCAAGTAAAAAGCAGCGATGAATCAACTCCAAACCCTGAGTTTTACAATCAGCACTTTCTTGATATTCCCAGCAGTTTTTGGCACATTCTCTTTGAACAGCCCTGCAAACAGGACATGAGATACAAGTTCAAATGCATCATTTAGTGCAGAGTTGCAGAAATGAAAGATGGTTTATGGTAATTTTCAGTCCATGTGTCAGTAGTTACTGTGCGTCTGTAGGAATGCTCTTTCTAACCCTGAAACTCAGAGTTTTCCATTTGACAGAGAGTTTCCTCATCCTCTGTTTCTGTTGCCATGGTAACAGCCTTAACCCAGAGCTAACCTGGTTAGCAACTGGTTTTCTTCAGTAAACTAGCAGTGTCCTCTGGCTCCGTTCTCCTTACAGCCAATCACAATGTTTGATTTCCTGTTTTAATCAGAGTTCGCTCATTGGTCTGTTGATGAAAGTCGTTTTTTTTTAGACACATTAAGTGTTAAACATGGCATGTTTTTAAGACTAACCCTAAATTTCTCCAATGTGAGATCAATAAAGTTCAATAATAATTATTAAAATAAGGCTGGGATCTATTTTGCTTTGTGAGGACCCAACTGAAAAATTGAACAAGTTATCAACCTAAATATAAGTTTTTCTTCTATGGTTGAGTTCAGCTTTGAGACGCATCCACACCAAGCAGAGCAAACTTAGAACAATAAGAATTGAATCTAAAGTCGGTTTACTATTTTAATTACGCTTTTTTTGGGAAGTATGCTGCTCTTGCTCTTATACAGCAGGAGGATGGTTATTCTTACGGAGGTCATGTGACCAAACATCACTTCTGGACCTCATAATTGGGACTTTTTATAAACCATGACTATTTGGTTTCAGTTTGTCACTTTATTCAGAATATTTCTGTTTGAACTCTCATCCCTACTGTTTACATTGGACCTACTTTGATCAAGGTTTATTCTGAAAGGTTCCAAATAAAAACGTGTAATTTCTAGGATTAGATGTTCTGTTCCCGCCTGCTGGAACTGAACATCAGGGTTTAAACATGGAGCAGAAAGGCTGGTTCTGATTAGACTGCAGTGTTTATGAGTTTGTTCTAAAAACCTCAATGAAGAGGTTTTTCTGTTAGAGCGGAATAGTCATTGGTTTTAGGAAAACAAAAACTCTTTGGCCCACTTGGCATCAGAGTTAACATTGTTATCCTGATGAGCTTCAGGCTGTGGGTCTGTGTGGACTAACAGAGTGTTTTCATTAGTGGAGCCCCTCTCTGCTGGTTTATGTGGGAGTGTTTGAGGCGCTCTGCTGCTTTAAGGCAAACAACAACCTCACATAATGGAGACGTGTGTCTGTGGAACAGCTGGTTCTGCTATAAAACATCAACCACTGGATGCTGAGTGATCAGCCTCATCATGTCTTAGGAAGAAGTTTGTCTCGTGATTTCTGCAGCTCTCTGACCTTCGCTTGGCCACCAAAGATAAGCAACACCTGAAGACAGGAACGGTCAGTCAGAGAAGCCATTAAAACCATTCAGCCAATAAGTTAATATAAAGTTACACCAATCTATCGATAAAGGAGAATAATTAGTGGTCGGACGTGATTCAAGTTTTTAATCGAGTTAATTACAAAGTCTGTAATTAATCAACATTTATCGTACTTTAATCAAACACCAAATAATCAGCAAAAAAAAAACCCTTTTCCTTAATTAATTAATAAATAATTATATATAAGCACAACAACACGTCTTTATTGGTTTTAGTCCAATTATTGAGGTTTTTTAACCATCAGATGGTTTGAAAGTTATAATATTTTAGCTTTATTTTTTTTAGAAACATCTTAAGTTTTACACAATTACTGTTAAAACTGCTTCTATAGAAGTGGGAATAATCCACACTGTAAAAAATGCTGGATAATTAATTAACCCAGCAAGTTGGGCAAATAATATCTATTATTTTACATATTGAAATACATTTAAATTATTATACTATATTATAATTATATTTTAATAATATTATAATATATGATAATTATAATATTTTCAAATATTGTAGCGATTACTTATAAGTGTTGCAGGTCTAATTATCTATGATCTGTTTGCAGAAGCAGCAGAAATGGATCCAACCTGCAGGACTTTCTAAAAGTCCTGCAGCGTTTCGAGGACGACAGCAAGAAACTACAAACACCCCAAAAGCCCTAATTAAGCTTTTTGTTAGTGAAATGCTTTTTTGAATTAAGTTTCCCAAAAGCAGTGAGTTGGAATTTTCAACTTATAAACTTATTTAATCAATTGGATAAAATTTGATTGACTTGTTACCCATAGAAACAATTCATGTAGATTGGAGCAGCATTTTCATTTTAGAGTATAAAAATGTATTTCGCTGCAGTTCCACGTTTGGCCACTGGGTGCAGGATTCTGCTCCTTTATGCCGATCAGATTAAATAAAACCCCAGTAGTGTTTTGGTTTGATTTGGAATATTTCTAAGATTTGTTCTCATCTCTGGATCTTTCTTCCACTAATCTCATCTATCATCATTTTCTACATGAACCGTTTTTACTTTCGCTGCTGTTTGGCATCAAGCTGCTTCGCTCCACCTCGCCTTTTTCCTGTCGCATGTGACGGCACGTGTTGGGTCCACTGAACCCAGAATCCCTGCCAACCTCTGACTGTTCCCCCCAGGCCTCACCATCATCATCATCATCATCATCATCACCATCATCACCATCATCCGTTCTTTCGGGCTCCAGTCTCTCCAGCTTGGATAAAGCAGGTCAGCCTTTCTGGATGCACGTGTTAAGCAAACGGACATGTTGTGATGTTCCCAGCATGCTCTGCTTCATGTCTGGTCTTCTCTGTGTGAACTCATTAACACCCTCGGCTGAGGAGATTACATTCCTCTCATTCCTTCTGCTCTAAACCTCGCAGCTCCACCCGGACACATCCAGCTGCAGCTTGTGGAGCCAAAATTCAGGGACATCAATGGAGCGATTCAGCTCCAACATGTGGCCATAATTAGACGGTTAATTCAGTAATCCTGCCGTGTTCACACTGAGGGCCCTCCCTCCACAGGCACCATCCATAACACTGTGCTGCATTAGGCTCTCTGCGCACCATGAGGAGTTAATGAGTGACCCCAAGGTCTGATTGGGTTAACCTGACCCCTGCTGAGGTTCTTCTGGTAAAGAGTTCACATAAATAAACACCACAGGGGGAAAAACAGAGAATCATCTAAGGAAGAAAAAAACGGATAAAAAAAATTAATAGGGTCAATCCAAATCACTCCAACACTGCGAAATGTTCCCAGACATGCAGAACAACCACAGAGTGATGCAAAACACACAGCCAGGAGACCCCCCAAAAATAAAATGAAGTAAGGCTGCAGGCAGTAATACGCATTTTAACCCCAAAACATTTGATGGTGTTCCTGCTTGATCAACAATCATCATCCAGAACAAGACGAAACGAACAAAAGATTCAAAAAACAGAAAAAAAGAGAAAACAAAACCAACCAAACATCCATATAGCGACAAAAACACTTTATATCTACATCCCAAAGATCAAGATACTTCTGATATAATCGAGAAAACATCTGTAGTTGATTATTGCTCCATCAGAGACATCATTTGTACTAAAAGGTTTTATAATGACCAACAGTTTCTGTTTGGACGTCTGAGAACAGAAGAGAACAAAACCTTCTGTAAAACCACCTAAAAGCAGGAAACACAAAAGGAGGGAAACCAGAGAGCAGAAGGAGGAGCGGAGCAAAGTCAGGTCCAGCGCTCTGCAGGCGGAGGGAGGAGGGAGACCAGGCAGAGCTGGCTGTGGTTCAGGCCACGCCCACCTGCCCAGCCTATAGATGGGGGTGATGCACTGGACCTCGACTCACAGCGCGGACGTCCCACAGCTGAACAAGTCCTAAGTCTACTGCTCAGAAAGACCCTTAGTGAAGTTGTCCAGCTCCTAGTTGCTCTTCCACTTCTCCATCCTCCTTTTCATCATCATCATCATCATCATCATCTGTGTGTCCTAGAAGCTTTTAAAGGTCATGGCGGGCATCACGCTCCTCCTCAGAGTCTTCATGCTTCTGCTGATCGGAGGGACGGTTCTTCTGAGCGGCACCCCAGCCCAACGGATCAGAGGCAAGTCAGCAGCCGACATTTCAGCACCTTTGCTGGAGCTCATGCTAGATGCCAGGGCAGGTAGGATGAAGGGTCTGCAACTAAAAAGCTGCTTAGCTCTGAATCAAAGATCCAATCAGGGAGGAAATCAAGGATAAACTAGATCGGTTCTGATCAACTTTAATAGAACTAGACTGAACAGAGTTTGAGGCATTTTAACCAATACAGATAAATATGAAGGTTAAAGGTAATAAGCTTCAGAATCCAAGAAGTTACAGCTGCTCAACAGAAAACAAAAACAGCCTGAAAGGAAGAAAGTCTGCCGGAAATAAGGGACACAAAATCCTAAAGCACAGAAACGTAGAGCTGAAAAACCAAGACAAGACAAACATAGAACTATATCTCACGAGAAACCAAACACACTGCTATTCTAGTTATAGAATATCACCTCATTAAAATACAGTTCTTAGCTCTAGGATGGTCATCATCTGGTAGAACTTGTTTATTGTTGGAATGTGGAACATTCAGCACTCGAACCGTCCGCATTCAGAAAGCAGATCAGGTTGACAAGACTCTTGATGGAATTAATCTGTCTTTGCTTTACCCTGTAGGGGTCCAGATACACCTGTACCCGTCCAGGTGTACCTGTACCCGTCCAGGTATACCTGTACCTGTCCAGATATACCTGTACCCGTCCAGATATACCTGTACCTGTCCAGATATACCTGTACCCATCCAGGTATACCTGTACCTGTCCAGATATACCTGTACCCATCCAGGTGTACCTGTAC
>NW_015151759.1:14870-15457 GCF_000732505.1 Cyprinodon variegatus
TCAGAAAGCAGATCAGGTTGACAAGACTCTTGATGGAATCAATCTGTCTTTGCTTTACCCTGTAGGGGTCCAGATACACCTGTACCCGTCCAGATATACCTGTACCCGTCCAGGTGTACCTGTACCCGTCCAGATATACCTGTACCCGTCCAGGTGTACCTGTACCCATCCAGATATACCTGTACCTGTCCAGATATACCTGTACCCATCCAGATATACCTGTACCCATCCAGATATACCTGTACCTGTCCAGATATACCTATAATGGCACAGATAAAAAAATCTAATTTTCTAATCAGAGGACCAGCTGTTCTTCACAGGAACTATTTGCGGTTGCTCAGCAGGTTCTTTGGGTTCAGGTGGCTTTCATAGATCTATTTCCATATTCTGGTTCTGAAGCATCAATCTCTGTTTCTTGCTCGTCTGTTTTTCAACAGTTTCAGCCTGTGACTCTGGATAATTGAATTAGGTTGTTGGGGGTTTTAAGTTGGCTGGCTCTTCATATGATGCTGTCCCTCCTTCATTTTCCAAGAAGGTCTTTTCCACCCTAGGCCCTCTGTTCTTGCTATTGTTTGCCTTCAGGTGTA
>NW_015151759.1:18682-29140 GCF_000732505.1 Cyprinodon variegatus
AGGATCAGATTGGTCTGGAATCCTGAGCTCCCTCCCTCTCTGACCTCTGCTCTCTGATGGATGAATGGATGAATGGATGGATGGATGGATGAATGGATGAATAACCTTCTGCTGGAGGATCAGATCGGTCTGGAATCCTGAGCTCCCTCCCTCTCTGACCTCTGCTCTCTGATGGATGAATGGATGAATGGATGGATGAATGGATGAATAACCTTCCGCGGGAGGATCAGATCGGTCTGGAATCCTGAGCTCCCTCCCTCTCTGACCTCTGCTCTCTCACCTTCAGGATGTTAAAAACATCTAAACTCCTTCAGGGTTAAAGCTGCAGCCAGAAGCTGTGAAAGTAGGTTATCTTTGCTCTGCAGGGTTCCATGAAGGAACCTCAGATCTGCTCTTCCTCCCAGTCAATCCTGAGCTTGACAGAGATAAAATAATCTGTTCTGAGCTCAAATGTCCATGATGAAGAGTTCCAGAACCACAAAACCGAATCTCTGACTGCTGCCTCAGAAGAGAGAGGTCAGGCTGGTTCCGCTGCTGGTGCCAGACATCCTCACAAACCCCAGACCTAGGTCAGAGACCTTCAGCACTTCAAAACTGGAAGGTCCTCAAAGGGTCTGAGCATACTGGACCAGACTTCCTGGAAAACCAAGAAACCCAACATGAAGAAAACCATCACCTTAGAACCAGAGCAGCTCTGTCCTCTGAGCATCCATATGTGGAACATTGGGTGGAAGAAGAGAGGCAGGGCAGCGGGTAGGGCTGTCGGTTCGGTGTGCACCACGGAGACGGACGTGGTGCATGTTCTCTTCTGACCATGTGACCCAAAACCTAAATCTCTTAATAAAGTTACAAGATCCCCCCCCCGAACACACACACCCCAGACTACCCCCTCCCCACCCCACCCCCTATTGCTTCTAATGTTCTCTTTTTCCTTCTCTGCTCCCTGCAGTTCGCCGTCAGAACATGAAGGTCCGGATCAACGCCACGGGCGACACCATTGTCATGAAGTTTGTGCGTCCGAGCCAGGACGTGAAGCTGGAGGGCTACATCCTGGGATATGGAAGGAGTGTTTTCTCCAAACAGTTCATCCAGCTGCCAGAGAACGGCCAGATGTATGAAACAGAGCTAGGTAAGAAGAACGGGTCTGCTGGACCTGATGGTTCAGGTAGATGTCCTTTTCTGAATGTTTAGCTTGGATCCTTCAAGGTGAGTCCTGGAAGTTTCAGGTCTGAACATTGGGTTCTGGAGCAGCCTCAGGGTCTCAGTCAGGTGTAGGGCTTAGCAGGATGGTCCTGGTCCATCTGGCAAATCTAGAAATCTATCATGTGGGCGTTGTTGCTTCCATCAAGAGGAGAACTTCCAGACCTTCTGTCCAGGTGAAACCTTCAGAGGAGAACCATTCTTCTCTCACAGACGTGTGTTCAGTCAGAATAAGGAGGTTTCTGGTGTCTTCTCCATCATTAGCATCAGAGAAACAACCTTTGATTGTTCGGTATTACAACCTTTGATTGTTCGGTATTACGGCTGATAGGCCTGGTGGTTCTGGCCAGATCTAGACTGTGCTGCTCCTGGTCAAGGAGGCTCCATGGATTCATATTAGCTGCTGGGAAACACCAGAAGTTCAATCTGTTCTGATTATTTTCTTCAAAGGGGTTCATGGTTTCTGATGCCAACCACAAGAAGACAGAGGTATGGATGGACTGGACATCTGTAGGACTGTGGACAGTTTGCTGTTTGATCTGAGCATCCCGGTCCATCAGAACTAGGTGAAGGTCCATCCCTTTGTGCTGGTGGAGCCTCCAGGCTTGGTCCTCTCATTCAGTTGTTGTGATTTAACTGCTCCATTCCAGCAACTCACACGTTTAGACCTCTGCAGGACCATGCTTCTGCTTAATGGTTTAAGATGTGAAACACAAACTAAAACCTCTTTAGCTTTGCAGAAGAAGTGGCTTAGTGGGAGACTGGAGAAGGTGTTGGAGCAGGGTTAGCATCAGGCTGCAGGGTTTAGTTTTTGATGCATTGCAGCCATTTTCAAGCTGAGCTCTTCATTCTGTAACAGATGGTCTGAGTCTGTAGCATCTAAGCCGTCCTTAAAACCTCCCTGGCTCTACATGAAGCCTGAACCTCTCACCTTTAACACGTTCTCACTTCTTCAGAGCTCCGTCCAGGTGTTCCTGCAGAGAATGTTTGCCTGTTCTGTAATGGCTTCCATATGTGCGTCTGCACAGTGTCCCCCTGTGGGGCCAGCAGCTCGCTGCCATGACATCCCCTTCATCTTGGCTTTCCATAACAGGGTCCAGCATTCCTGACATGTTTCAGCCTAGCTGGGCTACCACAGAACCCATCCAAGGTTCTAATAGGCTGGAAGGGCTCCAGCTTCAACACTTCTACCTAAACGTTTGTTCCAAGGTCTGCATGATCATAGGAGCTTACACAAAGAAATGTGACTTAATTCTGTGTTTCAGAAAGAAACAAGCATCAATGGTAACAGAAACAAACGAGCTTCAATATGCAGAGATGAAGCAGAAGCAGACAGAGAGTCACTGTTGGAATAAACTGTGTCTGAGCTCATCAAGCACCTCATGTCGTCTCAGATGCTGAACCAAAGTACCTGGTTGCTGTCCAGCCCATTCCAGTCAAAGATGGGAAGAAGCACTGCACAGGTAGGTGACCAGAAGCTCTGAGCTGTCCTTAATGTCTAAAGACTTCTCACAGATATTCTTCTCCAGGTAAGGTGAACCTGGAGAAGCCTCTCCACTTGGTGATTGGGTCCATCAGTCCCACGGCGGTGCTGCTCTCCTGGGGGAACCACCTGAAGACGCCGTATGAGAAAAACATCATGAACGAATGTCTGGAGGACGGGTAATTGTTCTACTTCCACTACCAGCATAGAGTTCAGAGGAATTTAAACTAGCCTGGTAATTTATGATTAGCAGACCTGATCCTAACGACATGACCAATGATCTGTCAGGAAGCTGTGATCGCTGGACGCACCAAAGCCTCTTCGTCCACATTGAGACATATCTGTCCCATTGGGACAATGAATTACAGCAGACGTAGGGTTTGAATCCTCCATCTGTGTTGAGTGATCATGCACAGCCTCCTACAGCCACATTTTTCCTCTCTGTCAAACAAGTTGGAGAAGCCTTTGGAAATCTTGACCCATCAGTCCTTCACTGCTCTTTTTATAGCTAACGTCAGCTCTTTCTGCACAGCGCTTGGCTGCCGGCTTGCAGCTTTTGGATCCCCACTCTGAAAAACACAACTTTAGGGAGAGAAAGTGGAGATGCACGAGGCGGCCAGAATGAACAAGATGCTTGTTTCCATGCTGAGGTCATGACTGCTGCAGGCAGCCAGAGAGAAACCACAGGACTGAAGGAAGCAGGGCGTAGAGCGCTAGCTAATCAACTGTCCAATGTCGGGGTCTTGTTAGCCTGACACCTCAGAGCTGCAGTCAACAAAACTTTGATGAGATCCAGACCTTCAGTCTTGGCTTAATAAAGACCTTTTGGGTTCTTTTGGTGAAACTGATCTTTTCTGAACCTTTAAACATTCAGATCTCTTTCTCTAGCACACCAAATCTTCTCATTTTCAGAACCTCTAACCTTTCTGCTAATTGGATCTTCTTTTTTCTGATGATAAACCTGTTCAGGAAGCTCCATCATTGATTCCTCCATGTCCAATGTGGTTGGAGACATGGAGACAGACAAAAGCCAGGCCTGAAGATGTTTCCAATCCAGTCTGTTGATCATCTAGTAGACTGATGAATCTGTGGTTAATTTTTCTAGTTATGGGCATTTTCTTTTCCTTGTGTCTAAAGACATTTTTTTAGTCATAATTATTGCAGCTTTTTCACAAACAAACCCACTTTTTGTTTGGTGAAGAAACAGAATATGGTTGAATGAGGAGAAGGAACAAAAATAAGTTTCATTATCGGATAAACATCAACAAATATGTGTTCTACTTTTCAGCACTGACAGGAAATACACTAATAAAGTCTGAATACTAATAGTCTGTTGCTCTTGGAGTTGATGGATGTCTATAAAGTTGAGAGGACAGAAAAGTTCTCTACAAAGATGCATCATACGTATCAAACCCTGTTTGTTGCTGTTAAAGGTCATCATCTCTTTCAGATTCTACACCATCCGATACAGGGAGAGGAACAGGAAGTGGATCTACCAGACGTGTCCGACCAGCGACACGGTGATCGATCACCTGAAGCCCGACACCCAGTACGAGTTTGGGGTTCGTTCCAACAAGGATGATCGCAGCGGCCTTTGGAGCAAGCCGGTCATTCACAACACCAACATGGGCAGTAAGGAGAAGCCAGAGATCCTGCTGTTGCTGCTCGTCCCTTCCTGAAGCAATGTCTGATAAACACATTCATATCTTGTTCTCTAACAAACTGTTGTTTCTGAATTTGCAGATAAAAAGATCCAGAAACCATACAAGCCCCGTAAGACTGTGGCAAACTCGGTAAGAAACCAGCTGCTCTACCGTTGAACTGGATGCAGTGACAGACGGTTTTATCTCTGGACTAGAATCCTGTTCATGGTCTAACTTGTTCATGGCTTCTCACGGTTTGGCTTTGCTTTGTTTTCCAGAAATTTCACAGCGCCTTCCCTCCTCCCCCCGGTAAGGATTCCTGTCAACGCAGAGTTTAATGTTTCCTCAGCAGGATTCAAACAACTTGATTACAGGTTGGGTCCTTTAAAACTACAGTAATGATGACTGTTGACTTGTTTGCAGCTCTACAAAACAGAACTAGGACTCGAGTGCAGCCAGGTTACAGCAAGCAGGTTAACCCTGGTGCAGCACGGACCTCTTCTGGTGATTATCTCCTCCTTGATGTTTCTGATTAACTCAGGGCCTCCAACCTCTGGACCAGCAGAGCCTTCAGTGAAGTTTGACTGATGGGATTTAGTCTCCAAAATGAATTAATTAGCATCTCAGGTGGTTGCTGTAGAAATCTTTTCTATTTTTGCTGCTATGTTTGAAAACATTTTCCAAGCTGTGGAAACTATCAGAAGAAAATAATTTTTGGAAGAAGCTTATATCTCCATCAGCCAAACCTGAGCTGTTCTTCTCTGAAATATGGTCGACACTTTTCCACTTCCACTCTTGATTTTTCCTCTTTCTTCGTCTATAAAGTGAGCAAACTGTTTCCCACAGAGTCCCCTGAGAGCCAGCAGGAAACTCTCCCTCTGCCCGGCTCCTCTGAGCCCAAATCTTCTGCCGAGTCGCCCGGTAACCACGGAGATGCTTATTTGTTCTTTAGCCATCAGCTTCATTCATTGGTGCAGCTTCAGCATTGATTGGTTGCATGGTGGCATGCACTCAGCCCAGTCAGAAAGTCCAAACTTCATGCTTATGTCATTGGATAACAGTAAGTTGATATGGCCCCGCCCACCCTCTCATCATGTGACCACAGTCATGCTCAAGCGTCCATCAGCCGCCAGCTTTCCTTCACTTGTTATGTTTCCTTTCTGCTTTTTCTGGTTTTCCATATTCTAGTTGGTTTTTCATCCAAAGCAGAGGATTGTTTTCATTAGAAATATTAAAAAACGGATTAATTTCCAAATAATCTGAACTAATCCTCAAAATTTAGCAATTAGAGATTAACAATCACCTGATAATCATTGCATATATGGCTCTATGTCTGTCTGACGGTAATAGATGTCTTCATCGTCTTTCTTTGATGTTTCTGTCATAGCTGCATTTTCTAACTCGGACTGCATGACAGGTCTGCATGCCACCGAGTTCAGATGCCGACGTTGTTGGACTTTCTGGAGAAAGACAACACAAGTGGTTCATGATTACTGGGACCAAAACATTTGAAGTGTAGTTTAGAGGAATTGTTTTCAGACACAAAGATGAAGGATTGATTTAAAAAGCAGCCAAGGTTTGAATTGACTAAAGAAAGTCTGAACAATGCCGATCAAAGACACTTCATTTCAAACCCACTCGGTCTCAGTACTCAGAGGGAAACTATGAAGGGAGCAATGCTGACCTCTTTGGCTCAGGTTCCCATCATCACAGACGTCTCTCTTCTCTGTCCCAGAAAAAGGAAACAGTCTTAGAATCAACAGAACCCGGCCTGCAGACCGTCTGACTCCTGCCCTCCCCAAGCTGCTGCCAAGCACCACCCCTCGCACCAACATCACTGCCTCCCCTGTCACTAACCTCCCCTCCAATGGCGACTCACTTCATGGGCAGACTACCAAGGCCCCCAGTAGGGCACCAGAGAAGCACCCTAACACTGCGGGTAATTCGCACCTTTCACTTCCTTCTGTTTATCCACCTCTTGGTTTAACACTGGACTCCGCTATGAACAAACCTGAGGCCCCATGGCTGCTTTACTTTGACAGGCTGGAAGCTTCTCTTCCTGTGAAAAATGTTTGTTTTTTCAGCCTTATTTTATCCACACAGCTGCTGTCAGAGCTCAGGATGGCTCATCATTGCTGAGGTCAGCGCTGGCCACTGAGCGGGTCAGACCTTCCACCTGGGGTAATGCTCATCTCACCTGCTTGTAATCAGAGGCAGCCTTGCTCTGTCTGCTCTCTCTCTTCAGCTTCCAGGGAATTATGTTCATTTTCAGGTCTGGCTGCTCCACAGATCTTCTCCTTTAGATCATCTCATCCAGTGTCTGCATGTAGCTCATCATGTTTCAGTCATGGCTGTTTGCCATACTTCAATAGCAGCTTCACTGACTGCGGGTTTAAGATTGTTAGAGCTGATAAACTCATCATCACCATCATCATCATCACCATCATCTTCATCATGCTATTACCCAAATTAAACCCTATCAGGTGGTCCATCACTAACCTCATAGCTCGGGCTGCTGCAAGCTGGCTATCTTTGCGTCACTCTGTAACCAGACCTGCACCTGTTTTTGATCTTTTAGGTGAAAGCAGCAGAAATGTGAGCCCATCACTCCCAGTGAAAACCTCCAGCCCAGCAGCTTCCCCAGTGTCCATGAGGAACCCCCTCTTTCCCTTCTCTAACAGCTTCAGACAGCTCCACTCTCCTTCTAGATCCAGTAGCTCCTCTCCAACATCTGGGATACTTGGGGGTAATCTGCCATCCGTCCTGTACTTTCACTCTGCTTCCAGTTGGACCCCCCACCCCCCAGTTAACCACATCATCTACCAGGACAATCTGTGTAGCTTTATTCGCCAGAACCGTTAGTTGAGGTTAATAATGAAGAGGCCGCTGGTGCTGAACTGGACAGCAGCATCTTAGTTCCTTAGAAACACTTTGAATCAGGAGAAGCATCCATAGATCAACATGAGGGTCGGATTTGGACTGAAAGATTTAGGAAAACCTTTTATCATGATGCTTCTGAATGTATTAGTTATAGTTTAGGATCAGTTCAGCTGTACAGCCGACACCAAGCATCATCTCCTGCTGATTTTAACATAAAGATCAGAACGCTCATTTAGAACGACGCTTCAGACAAAGTGGTGAAAGCTTTAGGTTGGTACTAAAATATTAAACATTATGAAAAGGATTTAGGGAGTTAATGAGACATAAAGGTAGTTTTGTGCAGATTCTTAAGGAAATTACCATTAAAAACAAAACAAACTCTGGACATTTAGAATTCAGGAGATATTAATAATTTATAACAATGTTCCACGTATTCAATCTGTTGGAATAATGGCATAAAGTTCAGTTTATTAATCATTTAAAGATCAGGAAACATCAAAATAAATAGTTAAGTAGATGAAAAGCAAATAGATGTTGGAGCTTCTTCCACAGATCAGGTTTAATGAATTAAGTCCAGATGTTAACCTCTGCTGGTTTCCATCATCAATCTGAGTTAAACAGAATAAACAGTTAATTGATTGTTTTCCTGAAGCTCCTGCAGAACCAGAATAATTCACTGAGTTTGCTTTTAAATCTGAAGCGCGGGTCACACCAGCTTTTTAGCCTCTGATCCGATTTTTTTATTTTTTATGAAAAGTTATTAAAATGAATAAATGACAACCAGCAGCTCATTCTATAAAGCAAAGCTCTACTTAACGAGTATGTGCAGCTTCTAGAACCAGAACAGATAGAAACATAATGAGATCTACGTCTAAAGTAAAGAGAAACGCAGCAATAAACTCTGAGGGATGGTTTCCATGGCGACTGAGAGGTGATTCTCAGAGAGATCTGGAAGTTTTTCTTTCCTTTTTCCATAAAGAGGTGAGAGAGATGCGCTGGTCTGACCTGCTCTGTCTGCTCCTCTTTATTCTGGAGGATCAACTACTTTATCCGTTCATGGGGAAATTTTTTATTTTCATGTTTTTGCTCCAGTCTGTCCTGCTCACTATAAACGCGACTCCAGACGGACTCTTTCCTCTTCAGATTAACAGATTTGATTTGGGATTTTCCCCCAAAGCGGATGAGTTTTACTTTGTCACTGCGTCTCTCTTCCTGTCAGGCCCTTTAAATTGCTGCTGAATTGCTGCATAGTCCAACTAAAGTAGACCTGGGCTCTATCTCAGTCCGAGCTACGCTGCCCCCTGCAGGAAATCATCCTCACCGACTTTCAATCATCGCCATGATCTCTGAGGGATGATTTTCAGCTGGATTGGATAGAAAATCGGATTCAGTTTGTTCTGGGCTTTAATCTGAGATAATTCAACCAGCGATCAGCTCTATGCTGGATGTCCTCATTAATCTGATTGGTCCATCAAACTGTCCTCATTAATCTGATTGGTCCATCAAACTGTCCTCATTAATCTGATTGGTCCATCAAACTGTCCTCATTAATCTGATTGGTCCATCAAACTCTGCATTGATTAATTTTACGTTTCTACCAAACTTCTCACACCAACCACACATTATCTTTATCTCAGTTAAACTGGGCTCCTCTCTTGACTAGGGTTGCCATAGTAACTCTTAAACAATGTGGATGAGCCGGCTCATTTAAATATACAGTGACGCTTTGATGGAGCATTGATGGTTGGATGTGGGCGTGAGGAGGGAGGAGCCTTGGAGGAAAACTGATCATCATCTGAGATTGAAAAGAAAGCTGCTGACTTTATAATTCTGGACTTGTTAACATTTCTGGGTGTTTTATGGATCTGAGGCCACGTTTTCTACTAAAGACCGCTGCTCCATGTAGCAGCAGACAGTCATGACAATCCTGCAGGTATTTCCAGAATCCTGTTGATTATAACCCCCAACATTGCCAACTGGAGGCAAAAAGTTGAAGTTGCTCTTTGTTGAAATCAACTTTTGTGACCCTTTTTGAAAAACATCCTTTCCGTTTCTACTATCAATGACTGACATTTTATTTAGTTGCTTAACCTCCCGGGTGAACAACCAACCTGCTTTTCAGGTCCTGATTCTGGCTGACAGACTTCTGTCCTATTGGAGGACGTTCAGGAGTGTTAATTAGTTAATTAGTGTTAATTATTTCTGCTATGGAAATAATCAGCCTAGTTAACAGAAGTAAAGTGGAAACTATTTTCCCAGTTTTGACGATTTAAATAAGATCACCAAGTGAAAACAGTCAAAGCTTCCTAGTCCTATTGTCTTAGCTGCATTTATGATCAGTGTTTAGATATCAGGCATGAAAGGATTTCCTCTGTGGAGACCAGTTGAAGTCATTGGTTTGATCGTTTTCTGTATTTTAAAGCTGTGGTTTTCAAAGCACAGTCCTCTGGAGGGTTAAACTCATGTTTTCATGATGGAGGATGTGGAAAAATGAACCGGTCTGTGTTCAATTCTTTCTGAAACTTTAACAAAGAACCAGCTGAAGCTGAAGCCACATGTTGGCGGTGCAGATAACGTCCTACAGACCGAACCGAGCTGATTGGGAAAAGCTTCTCTGTTGTAGTTTCTGCTCGTCTCCCTCTGAGGTTGTTGAGGAAATAACAAAGCCATAACAGACATGTGGTCAATAGCGGTCGCCGTGACGACTGAAAAGCTTTGGTTGGTTGTTTTCTCGGTGGGTTCAGCCTTCAGATTCTCTCCTATAATGATCAATTCTCTCCCAACAGTGAACGGACAGCCTCGCCGGGGCATTTCTTCCCCCAAACTGACCATATGGCCCAGAGCTCGACTGGGTAAAGAGACTCGTCCTTCTGTGTCCTCATTAACCCTTCACTTCCCGCTTTGCAGCATTTACATCTCCACTGTGGCTCATGTTGCAGTCCTCATCTATTAATATATTTGTGTCCATCTCCTCATCCATCCATCTGTCCACCCATGTTCCATGTTTTCAGCTTAAAGTCAAGTTTCTGCCCGTTTCCAGCAATGTTTCTGCAGAAGGTCCTTCAAATAATCAGGACTGATTATTTGAAAGGCTCTATCAGTTGAATAGCAGCAGTGGGTTCTGTCATCTTTTGCTCCATGTTCTGATGGGGGGGGGGGGGGGGGGTTTAGCTTTAACTAAGATCTGTTGGTGCATCCAAACCATTGATCTGGGACCTGTTTAAAGCATAAAGATGTAAACATTGGTTCTGC
>NW_015151759.1:29150-37225 GCF_000732505.1 Cyprinodon variegatus
GGGGGGGGGGGGGGGGGGGGGGGGGGTTAGCTTTAACTAAGATCTGTTGGTGCATCCAAACCATTGATCTGGGACCTGTTTAAAGCATAAAGATGTAAACATTGGTTCTGCACATGGCTGGAATATTCAGGCTCATTTTACTGAAAGAAGAAAAGTCCAAACAGTCATGTTTCAGTTGCACTACCTTTCCTGCTGCAGTCAACAACTCGGTGACGGAGAACCGGAAGCCTGGCATTCCTTCTGTGTTTGGTCGTTCACGTGCTTCCATGGAGGAGCAGCATCATGGTTGGTAGCAGCATGAATCCCGCCTGTCTTCACCCATAACTCTGCTGCCTGCTTTAGCTGCTCCAATCAGCCAGCACCGCATGGTTTGATGCTGTTTCGGATCAAGAAGCAAACCTCACATGGGACCAGTGAGGGAAAGAAGCTCCAGCCAAAGACCTCGGCACAGCTTGTGGAAAATACTTTGTTCTTGGAAAATATGAACTCAGCTGACAGTTTGCTTATTTTCAAGAAGCTTGCTCTGTGGGGCTTTGTTCTGTTTCACGCCTCTGATGTTTAAACTGCTTCTAGCTAGCCTGCCATGCACCTGGTACCTTCACCCAGACCTGCGGTGTTATTTTAATGCTTTTTGCTTGAGTTTGAGCTCGCTTGGCGGAAGACACGATGCTGTAAAGATGATGTGGATAGAAACGACTGCATGTGTGCACTGATCACTATCCATAGTGATGTGGAAACAGCAGTTGGTGTATGAGTATCTTTGTGTGTGAAACAATGAAAAATTCATGCAGACCTTTATTTCACTTGGTCTCACATTGTAATCATGAGCAGAAAACATAATTACAGAAGTTTCCATTCAGACCGTCCAGTTATAATCTGCTCTGCATTTATTGGTTCCTTCTTCTACTGGCAAACGTTCTGCTTTATGCCCAAAAATAACATAAGTTTAGTGAAGAAAGCAGGAGAGTTCTTAGAAATCAAACTACTGAGACTGCAAACATTCCTCTGTCATATTTACATGGAGCTGATTGGAAGGCATGCCTCTGCATTGTTTCAAGTTACAAGCTAAAATCACTCCGTCGTCTTTCATGTTTCTGGTTTTGCATTTATGCCATTTAGCTTTGGAAGACGTTCAATTCCCTGATTGTGAGGAATTCTGGCTTCTTCTTAAATGGAGGAAAGGGGTGTAATTGGTTGCAGGTTCTGGACCTTGCAATGAAAAACATATACCGGCTTGTGAATATAGAGTGGATTGTTCATGTTTTAAGGTCCATTTGGCTTTGGGGAGTCAGAACAGAACTCTGTATTGGTTAAACATACATTTTCCCAGGAGATTAAAGAGAACCTGGATACATGTTTTGTTTTATGAAGACAGAATTTCCTCAGAAGCCAAAACTTCGGCCTGGCTCTCATTTCTGCCTTGCACCACTTCAAAAACACATAAAAGCACACAATCTTACTCGGGTAGAGGAACTGGACCAATGGTTTCCATCAAAAAGAAAAGAGCAGCTTTGTTTTATTTTTTGCATTTACAGAAAGTCGTTAATGGTTCAAAGTTCAAAGACAGAACTTGAGTAGATCAACCATATTCTGCTTGTTTTAGGGTCTTCTGTTCGCACAGCTCTCAACAGCAGGCCAAACGATGTAAGAAAACCTGGAGAAACTGGTAAAAACCTGTAAATCTTAGCATTCTCATTTCACACTTATGTTTAGACACCTTTATAATCCAGTTTTCTTCAGACAAGGTGAACCGCCCGGAGAAAAGTGGAAACCCGGAAACCCTGAAAGTTAAAGTCCAAGCTGGAACGACCAAACCAACAAAACAGGAACGCAGACAAACAATCAGTACTGCGGCACCAACAGCCGGTAAATAATCAGGGCGGAATGATCCGGAAGTTGAAAGTTTGTGGGTGGAGCTTTGTTTTAGCAGCTGGTGCCATTATCAAGTTTATTTCCTCACCTGTTACAACATTCCTTTCTTTAGTGACTCGACAGGAAAGCTGGGAGGATTCTGACCTTTTCAAGTCGCAACCAACGTCTGATGTTGATGCGCTGGGAAAGAAGCGTTATGTGGGTAAGCAGAAATAAGCCCAACTTGTTCCTTCTGTTCCAAGCACTGACTTGTGGGAACAAACTTCCTGTAAAGTTTTATTCCCTGAATGAAATAATCTTCTATCCACAGCTCCTCATGTGGTCTACAAAACCGGTAAGAAGCCTGATGAACCGTGCTCCATCACCTCCTCCCTTAACTACTTCCCTGAAGATGAGCCTGGAGAGGTGAATGTGACATCTCCTCCAAGGAATCCACCTTCCAACCTCACTGTGGTGACGGTGGAGGGATGTCCTTCCTTCATCATCCTGGACTGGGAGAAACCCGACAACCACACCACCGGTAGGTCATCATTAACTGCCTACGGTGAGGTGCTGAATGTTACGCAACAAACAGCAAGTCTATTGTCCTTTCTGCAGAATATGAGGTCATTTCCACTGCCAAAGGACCAGATGGAGAACGGGTTTCCATCCTAACTACCAACCAGACTCACACTGCAGTGGAGAACCTCAATCCTGAGAGCAGGTATTTCAGTTATCTGGCCTTGCTTTGGCCAGGCTCATTCTGCAGAAGGTTATAATTCTGAGGTAGTTCAGCTGTCCCAATGACCCATGAAGACGGATCTGTCAGCAGATGGAGTTGCAAAGGTTCCTGTCTACAGATGGTCAAACGATGAAGATCTAATGAATGAACTGAGACTGTAGGAGGCTGTTAGTGAAAGAGTTAGAAGGTTCTGTTAGCTTCAACCTGGGTGTTTCTGGTCTGCAGGTTCTAGATGTGGGTTCTGCTGTACGTGTTTGAGGGCAGGTCTGGTTCACTTTAGGCTCAGTTTGGGTCAGAGAGCAAGAAAAGCAAATACCAGAAATCCCCAAAATACGAAAAGTTTCCATTTCTGTGCTGCAAAGACTTGAACTGAGTTTCAAAACGACTAAATTAATGTTTCTAAAGCAGCTTTCACTCTCTCCTCTCCTTAGTTATGAGTTCAAGGTGAAGCCGAAGAACGAGCTGGGAGAAGGTCCGCTGAGCGAACCAGTGTCCTTCAACACAGAGTCTGGTCAGTTTCTCCCATCATCAGAGTTAAACCCATGCAGCTCCTGTCAGACCGACTCCTGTCTCCGCACAGCTGTAGCTACTTAAAATTAAAATGAACACCAAGTTCAGATAAATAAATGAACTGATCGGTCCAAGAAATCCATATTCTTGAGTAATCTGAACAACTGCCTGCCTGGGGCTGCTGAAATAAACAATCCATCAAATGACAAATGGGCCATGAAGGCCCTTCCTGTTGGCTGTGTTGGCTTCACTGCAGCTCAGATATTCATTATGGATCGTATTAAACACGTAGAGGTCTGAGTGAAGGAAAGCAGCCAGTCCCAAAGTCTCTCAGGGGTTAATCGTTGAAGGACTTTGATGATTGTTTTTCCTTGTTTCTCAGTCCAGTAGTCCTGGAATATATTAATATGGAAATCGTTTTCTTTGTGCAGCCGATCCGCGCGTGAGCGAGAACGTCTCAGGTAGGTTTCTTCTCCACTCTGCTGCTTCTTCATGTCTCGGCTTGATATGCAGACCTCATATGGTTTTCCATGCAGGAAAAGATGCCATCTGGACTCAGTTCCCTTTCAAGACGGACTCGTACTCTGACTGCCACGGCAAGCAGTACGTGAAGAGGACCTGGTACCGCAAGTTTGTGGGAGTCCAACTGTGTAACTCGCTGAGGTACAAGATCTATCTGGGCGAAACACTGAACGGTGAGAGCTGATTTAAAATAGGTGGAGCAGATGGACTGGGCAGGTCGGTCTGGTCCTGACCTTCTCACTTCATGTTTTGGGTCAAAGGTGAATTCCACAACATTGGTGATCAGAGCGGCTTTGGTGAGGACCACTGTCAGTTTGTGGATTCCTTCCTGGATGGGCGAACAGGCAGACAGCTCAGAGCGGACCAGCTCCCCTCCAGGAATGGTAATTATCAAGCTTCAGAACTGCAGCACCAGAACAGCGTTTATTGCTCTCTGATGGGATATAAATTACTTTGATCAGCACCGTTTCAGAGCCAGAAGTTCAGAGCAGGATCCGGTCGATCTTCTGAAGCACAGATTTGGCAAACTGTTCTTCTTTGCAGAGCCTTGTCTGTAACTCTCCCGTCTTTTCCTCCTGGTTCAGGTTTCTTTAGAGCTTTGCGCCAGGAGCCCGTCAACTTTGGACTGATAGGTGGACATTCCCACATCAACTACGTCTCCTGGTATGAATGTGGAACGCCAATCCCTGGGAAATGGTAAACGGGCTGTGATCCACAAGAAAGGAACTTGTTGCCCTCAGCTGGGGGTAGAAAAAGCATGGGTGGGGCTTAAAGCAGCTGGACCCGGAGCTTGTTACCCAGTGCTGTAAAAACCAGAACATGTACAGGACTTCCTCATCAGGGAACTGTAAGGAGAGCATTTGTACAACTATAGCGAACATGCCTCCTCCCTATTTATCAAGAACCAGTGCTACAGTGATGTTAGAGCTGGAAAAACTCAACTTAGATATATTTTATTTTTTGTTAAATCATGGGAAGCTGGCTCCCTGGAAGGTGTTATTTATCCAAAGGTCTTTGGTCTCATTTGTTCATGTTTGCTGACAGGCAGGAAGTGAAAGGGGGGGTTGGTAAAGAAGATACCATCATCCTCCACATTCACACTTTAACTGGCAGTGATTCAATGTCCCACCCCCTCCATGTTGACCATACAGTCCTCTAGGAAACTGTAACTGAAAATGAAATGTCAGTTCATACTGTTTTACTGTTTTTCTCTTTTCTGTTGCCTGCAAATGTTATTTTCTCTCCTCATGACCAAATGTTTCATTTAATTTACTGACCTACTAGTGCAGCATGATGTTGCAGCTATCCTCTAAACCAGTCGTCATGCAGCTCTGCTTCTTAGTACTTTAGAATATGTGACAGGTTTGATGCTGACAGAACAATAATTACACATTGATTGTGTAGCAGATCCGATGGAGCTTTTCCTCTTTTGCTTTTTGCACAGGAGAAATTTACGTGCTGTTAAAGAAGAAAATATTCTTAAATAGTTAACTTTGAAAAAGGTTTACTGTCTCTCTTCCTCTGGTCCCTGGCCCTCCCGGCGAGCTGCGTGTGGCCCCAAGGAAAACCAGCAATGCGTGTTGACGTCACAGAATTACAGAGTTTAATCCAATATAAGACAATGCATAAACTTAGAAATAAGACAATGCACAAACTTACACCAGAAACTGCAGAACAACGGAGACATACATTCAATTACCTGACCTAAATGGAGAGAAGGAAAGAAAGCAAAAACGTACAAAGACATCTTTGGAGAGTTGCAAGAGCAAATCTGATTTGTTACTTCTGTGTAGAAAGTTTTATCCTCTTGTATTTAATTTATTCAAATAAGGCTGGCTTTTGCTCCTCCAACCAGGAGCTATCTTGGACACTCAGAAAAACTTAGAACTTCCCCCAATTTACAGCAAACATCTGGGGTCATTTGCTTCTTTGTTTTAACAAGAAAAAGCGGAAAGCTTGTCTTGTCTTGGCCTCTAGAATTCTTAAGGTCATCTGGCTAAGATAAGATTTCACAGACAGCTGTGGAATGCGGGGCCTCTCCTACCATAAATTCTCAGGAACAAACTTAAATTCAGTAATTTGGTTCAAGGAAAGGTTATCTTCACAAACTTGTTCAAAATTAAGAAATATGTTCTCAACATACCTTTTACACATGCCATAAGATTAACTGTATTAAAAACTAAAAATAATCATTTTTCTTTAACAGTACAAACTTTCTACGGTCAGTGGTCTTTTTTTTACTCCCATTTTCCTCCAACTGAAGTGTAAAGCAGACTTCCTCTTCTTCTGATGCTAACGGCACGCAGCTAGCTGCCTGCAGCTAATGGCACTCAGCTAGCTGCCTGCAGCTAACGGCACGCAGCTAGCTGCCTGCTAGCATTTCTGCCGAGGGTTTTATTAGAGGCAATGGTGGCCTAGTGGTTGAAAATTGGGTTTGGCCTCCGATAGGTTCTGAGTTCAAGTCCAACTCATTCAATCAGCCGGTCACTCTGGGTCCATGAGCAAGACCCTGCTCCCTGGACGCCACACAATGGCAGCCCACTGCCCCCCAAAGGCTTAAAGGGTTAAATGCAGACATTGTGGGACAATAAAGGATTTATTTTTTTTTACATTTTCCAAACCAAGAAGCTAAAAAAAAAAAATAAATTCAAAGAGTTTTTTTTTTATTTCATTTTTTATTACATTTTTTTTTTAAACCAAACTGTAGGATGTTTAACTCAATTGAGCATATTGGTTCTTTAAGCTCTTTTTCTTTAGAGAGCAGAACAGGTGCTGGCCAATATTATGCCTGATTTTCTTTAACAAGATGGAAAAAGCAAATATTTTCTAAAGCATGAACAGTGGTGTTCCAACTGACTCCCTCCAAAATATGTATAAAGTGTATAAAATCTCTTAGAAAGCTCAATATAAATATGGACAGTTGTGGAAATTGTCTGCTGGTTTCTGGAAGAGTCCAGCAGTGAAATGAGAGGCACACAGATGTGGAGTTTATTGCTCCAAGGCCAAAGTCCTGAAAAGTTTCAAACATCTTTGCTTTGCCAAAATATTGATTTCATTGTTTTCATTTCCTGTTTGAGGAGGTTGAACGAGGCTTTCATACGGTGCAGTGCAGATGCAGGTCATTTTTCTACATGCTGTATCCAAGTCCTGCAGGACTGTTGCTCCCTGATCATCTAACTTTACCTTTTAGCTGCAGCTGAATGAACTCATGCAAACAGCCTGAAAATATAAAGAACAGGTTGATTAAATGCAGGAGAAACATTTGGAATAAAACGTAGAATGTATTGATTATTTATATATATATATATATGTTTGTTTCTGTATCGTTTTTAATAAAAAACATTTTTTTCAAATGTGTCTTGTGTAAGCTGACTTCTACACAAAGAGCTCATATATTCACACAATAAACCCATATAGTGGTGGAGTTGGAAGAGTCTCAGTATTAAACATGTTTTCCAGGCTTGTCTGATGGATTTCATTTAATGGATCAAATAAGCTGCAGACCCAAAACCACAGTTTCCACTGTAAACTATCCAAACTGGATGCCAGTGTTGTCTGGGCTCCAGGGAAGCAGAGAGATGATTCCCAAAGGAAAAAATGGACCCGAACTGGAATCCCTCAACTTCCAGCTCTGTCAGACACATCTAGAATATTTTCTCTGCTGCAGGTAGATTTCATGATCTTCAGTAAATCAAAGAAGCAGCAGATGAAGAAAATGTTTTGATAGCTGTCAGTTTCCGTTATTAAAACATTGATAAGCTGGTGCTTCAGTTCTTAGTCTGATCTGGACTGTTTTCATGTTTTCATCTGTAGAAGAATATAAAGGGTTAGAACGAGCAAAATGACAAACTCCATCAAACCAAAACCGTATCTCTGCTGCAATTCTAACCACTACCAGCAATACAATCTAAAATGATGCATTTTTCTTCCTTGTGTTTAAACTTTTAAGATCTTCACACATCTGTAATATTTACTAAACCTTATTAAGAGCTAAAGTGAAGTTAGGGTCACTGGTCTAAGGGAAATAATACCTAATACTGTGTTCTAAAGAGACACAGTATTAGGTCTGGCACGGAGGAAACTCGGAAATAAGGTATTTTGGTCATGTTGGTCCTCCTCCTGGTCTCTGCTCCTTAAGAAGGAATGTAATCAGCAGTGATGAGGAGCACCTGCTCGCCACGCCTGCAGAGAAGAGAGAGAGACAACCCAGCCCTGTACCCAGGCCTGGAGCACGACACAACATCCATCTACCGGTTAGTACGGTCTCACCCTACCCTTGGATTGTTTTAAGTGATTCCATATCTTTGGATTTTAAAAAGGTCATTGAGCTGGTGGGGCAACGCCCTCTATTGGCCAGCCGCCACTGGTTGAACGCTCCTAGTCCTACCTGCTTCAGGGTTTGGGATAGTAGTGATGGGCAAGTGAAGCCTCATGAAGCAATGAAGCTTTC
>NW_015151759.1:38150-42141 GCF_000732505.1 Cyprinodon variegatus
CAAGCCTCGAAGCCTGGCTTCAGATAGCCCATCACTATGGGATAGTCCTTAATGTGGCGAACTGAGGCTTAGTGCTTAGGCGCTGGTTTGGGATTACTTTTTATCAGTTTTTAGCAGAATCCCAAAACTCTCAGTAATATCAGTGGGTCCTTATCTTTTGTTGGGGGAGCAAACAGCTGTTAGCAGCTGTCGATACTTGAAGTCACAGTGTTAAAGTGACACACTTATTCCGACTGGGACAAAATGTACTCTTAAAGTGTTACTTTACACTGAAGCATTTACTGTGAAGACGTGTTTCTCTGAAGTCTTGGGCAGGTTTTGGTGTTTGTCCTGTCAGGGGTCTTTTCAGATCGAGGTCTGGTTGTTTGTTCTTTGCTCCAAGCATTTCCCAGTTGGGGCTTCTGGTCTGGTTATTATTGCCACTGGATGCAGCACCTTATTTCTCACTTCTGTTGGTTATTTGTCTTTCTGATGAGTTTGTATTTAAATCCAGCGGTGGGGTTATGTCCGTGCTTTGGAAGTAGTCACTGGCAGGGTTATAGAATAACCATAACCACTATTTACTACCACATTCACTTCCAGTCTGTGTTAATTTCCAAGACAGCCATCCTCCATAAAAGTCCTGTGGGGTTAAGGGAGGCATTGTTGCTGAAGTGGACATGTCCATCTCTGCGGTGTGATAAAAAAACAACTGTTTAAAAAGTAGAGTAGCTAGACAACATAACCCAAAATTTGAAGAACCCTAAGAATTTTTTGAAAAGCAGTAAATTCTTTATCTGGTGATAAGATAATCCTGTTTTATGAAAGATGCAAACATGCTAATAAAGCAAATATTCTAAATTATTTCAATGAGTATTTTGTTTGTCCAGGATCTCTATCTGAGTGGCTTTTAGCTCATCAATCAAACAGTCAGAGTCAATTTCCTTCACCTGTTGCTTATGCCAGGGTCCAGGGTTCGATCAGAACTGCAGCTGGATCAATTTAATCCTGCCGGCTCTGATTCTCTTCAGTCCTTCTGGTTGAGTTCTGCTTCTGATTTTTTTTACAGAACTTCTTAGTCGTATTTTAAATTGAACAACTTCTAAAAAATAACATTTGGATAATTTGTTAGTCAGCGTATGTTCTTCTCTCTTTATTTAGTTTTTTGTTCGGTTAAAGGATTTTATTTATCTGATGGGTCCCAACATAGGATGATTGAGGCACTGATGGGGTCAATCTAAGCAGAGGAGGGGTTGATTACTGTGACACTCATCTCCCACTGGCCAAAAACCAGTTTAAACGTGAGAACAATTGGCTTTCAGTAGCAGTGGGAACAGCTCACTGACCTGCAAGAAAATCTCCTGGACTCTGATCAACATGCTGTAGGAACAGCAGAGGCGGGTCGACCTGCTAAGTTACGTGACACCATTGAACCCAATGTACGGACGTCAACACACCAGTGATCTAAGAAGCAGAAACAATTCGGTTTCCATTGGATGAACATGGAGCAGCTCTGGTGAGAGCAATTCAGACAGATAATAGAGCGAAACAATAAAGCTCACTGACTCTGCCCTGGCTTCCTTCCACGTTGCTCTCCATTGTTTACTGGACAGATTTCCATCACACTGTCAATGAATGCTGACCCAGTGTGATGCCGTCATCAGACATGCAGTGGGGGGGACACAGGCCATGCAGCTGCCAGCGAGGGTTAGACTCTGCTTTTCAGTCAAGTGAGAAAAGAACCAAAAGCTGATTGTTAGCGACCTGGTTTTGAAAAAGCCGGGTTTTTAGTGGGAAAGAGTTGCATTTTAGAGGGAAAACAGGCCATGAATGCGTTTCCAACCAATCAGTCTCCTAAAACTGACTTTGAGAGGCAGAAACCTTAAACCTTAGAGCAGAAATATGTGTGTCTTCTTTTATATTGCCTGTTAAGGACTGTTACAGTATATTTATTAACCTTATGAGGACAAAGAGTTGGAGAGTTAATAGTGAATGAACTTTAGGCTAGGAAAATATTGGTAATAATGGTTATATATTCAGGTTAGGCATAAAATATGGGTAAAATACGGACAGGGGTGTTATTGTTTATGAGGGTATCAAGGATCTGTTAAACATTTTTATCTGCTTTGGACTTGTAACTGAATGCAATGACTGATAAAGACCTGTCCAGTCATGTAAGCTGCCTGGTGCCTTCTGGACCTCTGTCATAAATCAGCCATCACTTGGTTTATTAAGATCTGCTGTGTTGAGCATCATTTATTAGCTGAGGAAATGAAGGAAAACCAATGAAAGCCTGGTACTTCGCTTTGCAGAGCTCAGCCAGCTATGGTGCCAGCGGTCCATGAGCTAATGAAATTAGACTGTGTGCTCAGGTTCAGCAGTAAGGGAAGACTTGTGACTGCTGCCCAGAAGCTGTCTGTCAGGACGCTCTCATCTCAGACCACCACTACAGAGGACATTTAAGCTGGGACTCTGGATGGAGCTCCGCCTTCAAGCACATTCCACAGGTCCTTACCTGCCTCGCCGAGGCGATGTAGCATTCACTTATCCACCTATCCCTCCTTACACCGAGTCACAAGCTCCAGCAGTAATGTAGTGACAGATTACATCATTTTCCAGCCCTGAAACCATGGGTTGGCTGGATGCACATCACCATGGAAACCAGGAAATGTTTCTGTTCCCTGGGACAAATCTGACGAGTTCCTGACTCTGCAAGGAAACAGGAGGAGGACAGAAAACAGGCCATGCCAGTTCAGCTGTCATTTCAGCCTGTTTGCAACACACAATGCTCACTGGGAGCCAGTCAGGTCCAGTATGGAGAAAGGTGAGGTAAGCCTGCAGAGGGAAAGAAGGTCAGTATTCTATCCTGGTTTTAGCGCTCTCCCTTGCTTTGCACCTTTGTTTGAAGGAACCTGACGAAGCTCAGTTCCAAATCACTGACCCAAGTTCACCGTCTGCTTCATCTCACAGCTCGACTGTGCAGCTCAGCCACCGTGTAGTCTCTGTAATTTTTACTTATTTATAAGATCAGCACATCTCTGCAGTACAAATGCAATAACCCAAGACAACTACTGTGTTAGGGTTAACCTAACCCTAACCCTCTTTCCTTAACTCTCTACTGGGCAGATATCTTTAGATGTAAAGGAAACATATTCCAGGACATTACAACTTTTTTCTTTTTTTCTCTTTATGCTTTTTGGGTACCATATAAACTCTTTTTATATTGTCTGTCATATTTTTATGTTTAATGGCATCTTGCTTTGACTCTTTCTACTCTATATAAGCTACTGGGACAAAACTAAATACATAAAGTTGAGTCTAAGTCTGCTGCCTAAAAAAAAACACCTGCAAAGTCATTGAAACAGAGAGAACCTGACCTCCAGCAAATGTGAAATGGTCTAGTAGTCTAACCAGTTCACCACAATGGTAACCAGGATCAGCGGTAACACCTAGCTGGTTATCACCTCTCTAACTCATCCAACTTTGACTGATCATGATTCTGTGAATGTCTAAAGGGTCGAGTCCAAGCTAGTAGACCAATCACAACAATGAGAGCAGAAGGCAGAGCGCCGCATTTCTGAGAGCAACAAAAACTCATCTGATAGAAAAACGAAGAGGAAAAATGTCTAAATGAAAAGTCAAACATGGTGGCTGCAGGAAAGAAATGCTAAATATGGCGACAAAGGATTGTTGACAACTTTAATGAGCGAGTTCAGAGCAAGTGAACACAGCCTGCATCTTGATCACTGCAGGCAGAGCATAGAAATAAAACCCAGAAACATAATTTATCTGTTTAGATAGACTTTCATTCAATAATGTTTGGCCTCCAATAACGCTGGAAGATGATGATTGCATCATATTACTACAGGAAGTGATCAGACATATCAATACAGGAAGTGATCAGACATCATATTATTACAGGAAGTGATCAGACATATCAATACAGGAAGTGATCAGACATCATATTATTACAGGAAGTGATCAGACATATCAATACAGGAAGTGATCAGAC
>NW_015151759.1:43720-44773 GCF_000732505.1 Cyprinodon variegatus
TTCATCATTCTGCTTCATTCTCTCTCTGTTCTCCTATTCTGCAGAATCTGTTAGTTCAATCTCTAACATTGGTATCACAATGACCGCATTGTGGATGTCCTTTATCCTCATTTCTCCTCATTTATGAAAGGTGAAAACCTGAGGTCCAGTAATTTGGGACTGGGAGTTCTGTCTGTTTGACCCAGTTTAAACTGATTCTGGGATGTCCTGGGAACTGCTGTCAGCTCTGACCTGGTCCCTTGAGCAAAATTAATATTTTCTATGTTGGCTTTCCACTCTGTTCCTCTTCTCTTTTTTGTCTTCATCCATTTAGGAAGTTTTATGTCTTTGGGGGTTAAGTGGTTAATTGTTTTTGCCTCCTCCAGCAGCTCGGATCAGAACATCTGTTTGGACTCTGTCACACATTCCATATGGAAAGCAGAGTTTCCAGCAGAATGCTCTTTCCTTTAACTTGCTGCCAATTTATGTTCTGATAAATGTTCTTATGTACTCAAAGAGTCTGAATGATTCTCCATTCAGTCCTTGGAGAGCTTCATACTTTTCACCATTATATATATATTCAATGTTTGTCATCCTCCATTGAGACATTGTTGTTATTTTGTTTCAATAATAATCTTTTTATCACTTTTATTTTTAGTGCATGGATCACATTGGCATGCACAGACCTTTTAAAGGCGGGAGCTGTAATTAAGATCTGATGTATTTATAGTCATGTACTTGGGGATTGATGGCCTAGAGGTTAGAGCAAAGGTTAGAGCCTCGGTCTGAACAAGACCCTTTGCCCAACACTGCTCCCCGGGCGCCGCACCATGGCAGCTCACTGCTCCCCGGGCGCCGCACCATGGCAGCTCACTGCTCCCCGGGCGCCGCACCATGGCAGCTCACTGCTCCCCAGGCGCCGCACCATGGCAGCTCACTGCTCCCCGGGCGCCGCACCATGGCAGCTCACTGCTCCCCGGGCGCAGCACCATGGCAGCTCACTGCTCCCCAGGCGCAGCACCATGGCAGCTCACTGCTCCCCAGGCGCAGCACCATGGCAGCTCACTGCTCCCC
>NW_015151759.1:46137-53503 GCF_000732505.1 Cyprinodon variegatus
GGGGAGGGGTTAAATGCAGTGAGGGAATTTCCCCAATGTGGGATTGTACAGGGACTAACTTTACCTTTATGTTGCAGTGCTGCCTCAAATCTGTTTATATAATGATTTATTATATTTCTGATGTACGTCAAAATCTCAGTGTTTCATAGTAAAATAAAATAAAACAAAATAGTAAAATGAGATTAAAATATGTTTAAAGGTATGTTTTCAGTTTCTGACATTCTGTGGCGTCCTTCATTTTTAAGGTTATTCCATGTAAGTTAATTTATTTTTATGTTGCCGCTCGCAGCAGATGCCACATCTGTCTCATAAAGGATCTCTTGTTTTTTCCTCGGATGATTCCTGACTTCCGTCTGGATTCCACATTAAATCACTTGGAAAGATAACTTTGGGATGAAACCTCTTTCTTTGCTTGTTTCACTCGCTGTCCTCCTCCCTTGGGTTCCCCTGACCAATGAGTTACGATGCAGAGGAACTCCCTGCTTCTTCTTGGCTTGGAATTCCCTGTTTTAGGAAACCCGGACAGGCAGAAGATGTTCTCTGGGGACAAGGAAGAGACGATGACTGGTGTTTGAGCCCTAGGATTCCTGCAGACAGCTGAGGTGGGAAAGTGTGGTGGGTAAGACGATGTGGAAGTGGTAATTTATCAGATTTTATAATGCTAGTGAGAAGGCCGCTTTCTGGATTGGTGCTTTGTGCTTTAGGAAGATCTGATCTCCTGGTTCGTTTTGAGCAAATAAATGTGAATAAAAAATCTGCTGGATTTTTAAAGTTAAGAGCTCATTATTGGAAGAGTTCAGGAAACAGTCAAGATGAAGAACTAATCAGCCTAATCAAAGGAAAAGTTTTCTTTAGTTAAAGAAATATAATTTTCCTTGTTGCGCTGAAATGTTTTCAGGACTCTGTGTCCTATTCTCATTTGAATGTGTAATTTGGATATTTTGCTGTAGTCTTGGTCTTAAAGCCACAGACCATTGAGATTCCTGCAGCAGCAGCTGTGTGCAGCTTTAAGGCCCGTCTGCAGTAAAATAATCTGCTTCTTCAGTCTAGGACTAGGACTCTGGTTTTATCACTCAGACAAGTGAATTCAATCTAAGGCCACCGAGACAAGACTTGCTAGAAGGGTGAACAGGGAAACTTATTGTATGGTGAGCGAAGCTCCTCTTTCCCAGGTGGTTGGAGGTGTAATCAGGATACATTTTGTTTTGTTCTGGTCTTCTTGTCTTGGCTATGTTCCTTCTGGATCTCCTTACACCATCTTACATGGAAAATGGTCTGCATTCAATGAGCCCTTTAGCCATACTGAGTCTGGGGACTCCAATGAGTTCACACTACATGTAGCAACAGCTGCTTTGGACACAATGACAGAAGACAAACCAAAATACTGCATAACTGCATAGATATTAACTACAGACACATCTACTGAGACAGATAAAGCCGGGGTTTGAACCAGTAAGAAACCTGTGCATCTTATGCAACTGTCCATTAAGCCTAGAGAACACAGAATTTAACACAAAAATCCATCTCATGAATTCAGCAACCAACAAACTCTCCTGACTAGAGAGAAGAAAGGAGGAAATGAAACTAAAAAGGGTTCTGTAGGTTTGAAGCTTCTCCTGATTGTACCAAATCTTTCATTAGACCTCAGTTCATCTCCTCGTTACTGAGGCTTGGATCAGATTCTGCTCTGCTGATCCAACAGGGTGACCTTCATGTTAATCTACAATGACTCTCAGCATTGCATATAATTTAAGGTTGAGTTCGGACCACTACTGATGTCAGTGGGAGTAAGCGCATGGTCCTCACTACATATAGAAAGAAGTTACTGTGTGTTTGGGGAGGTTGGGCTAATTGACTTGCATTCCTGATTTGTAGGCGATGAAGTGAAGGCTGCTGGGATGTCTTCCTGTCAGCAGCACCTCTAAACATCATCACACGCCAAGTGGTGGGTTGGGGTAGAGAGGTTCTCTCTCTTTACACAGCAGTGTCACTGATGGGGGGAGGGTCTGATTGGAGCCCATGTTCAGGTGTTTGGTCCTTGCAATGCTGAGAATCAGGTTGTTCAGTCCTGGGATGCCGACTGTCCCACTGTATGACACCATCTGAGTCTTGCGTAGAACAGTGGGCCAACTGTCAAACAGATTCAAACCCTCAGACCACCGATTAACCAGAGAACCCGACTCTAATTATCAGTCCAGATAATCTATATTTGTAGAGTGTAGCTTTTACAGACCCTGATATCCTGCCTGACCAAGAATTACCAGCATTTACAAACACACTAAATGTGTGAGGTTGGTGCTGTTCTTGGTCCATTGTTGAGATAGGACCTCTAACAGCTTTGATTAGGAAACCAAATGTATATCTTTTTCTCCTCTTTCTCCTTCATGCCTGAAATCTGCAAAGTTTAAAGCTGTGAATTAATTTAGCAAACGGTTTGACTGCAGCGTTCCTCCTGCTGACAGCAAACACACAGAGGGATGTCTTCACAGCAAACTGGTGGTTGCAATGGGCTGCTCTTCCCTTTCTCTGTCTGCATCTGTTTTCATGAAGATTTTACTCAAACTCTTAGAAATGCTGAACCTAGACCTGCTAGCCCCTCAAAAAGACACCACTTAATCAGAGCTGGCCCCACATTCTCTCACAGGAGGCAGTCCAAAACGACTCTGCAGAGTCCAGAAAACTAATAGCAGAAACAGGCAGCAAGCAGAGCAACAGCAAAGGAAAGCTGCCTACTTCAGCAGATCCATCCTTGTTGTGAAGTTCAGGAATTCCCTGCAGGAGGATCCTAATAGAGACTGTTTATGTTTCCAAAACATCTGTGCAGATGTAATTGGGCCTTTAAAGGAAGTTATGTGGAGTGTTTTAGTTGCTCTGACTGGACGCCTGGCCACAGTTCTGGCTTGTAAACTGGCAGATCTGACCTCATGAGTCCAGTGAACATATCTGCTCACGGATCCAGTCCATTAGTTTGTTTTGTTCGTCTCTCTGTTAACTTCGCAGCCAGCACTCAGCAGGGCAGCAAAAACAGCTCAGAGAAGTGGTTCAAAAAGCTCTTTTAAAATATAATTGGCTTCCTGGGGTCTGTGAGCCTCACGTGAGCTTCGAGTGCCAACGTTTTAATGGAGAGCTGAGAGGCTCTCTGCTTTTCATTTAGGCAGGAAAATCCCTGCAAACTCAGCCGTTATCAATCTGCAGCCTGACTGAGCTTAATGCACATCAGCTCCTAATCATCAACTGTAACATTTTTGATTGTTGAATATTTCCTCAAACTGGAACAAAAAGGAAAATCTTAGAACTATACATTCATAGCAATAAGGAACATTATAGTGACATCATGGAAAGGCAATAGTTAGATAACTTTGCAAACAGATTCCCAGAAATTTGGAGAAGAAACTGTTCTAAGGTCTAAAATTATGGAAAACTTGGAAAAAAAATTCCTGAGGCGCATCATCAGATCCATTCCTGCTGTAACTCTGACAACTGACAGTTTCCAGCTGATGTTTCTTGTCCTGCAGGAATAAATCACTGAATGAAAGATTGCTGCATCCCCAACAGTCAAGGGAGGTTTACTGCAGCTCCTTCATTTACAGACCCTCATATTTGAAGTACTAATGATCTCTTTAAATGTTATCTGTGGTCCAAGAGTAGCTTAATGAAAGAACTGAGATGGTTAATGTCCTCACTCTGTCTGTGTTTGGTAGATGTTCCGTCTTGGAGTTCGGCTGCAGCTCTAATCTCTACAGAATCATTTCCGTCTTCTAAGCTTTTCAAGGTAAAGTGGTTTTAATGACCAGGGGACACTTGGACAGCAGCATTCTCTAGATGATGGGAAAGGAAAGAAGGTGAATGAAATAACTGATCTTTAAACTCATCTAAAGGTCAGAATTCAGAGCTTTGGTGGTTCTGATGTTCCTGCTGGAGCAGAAAGAAGATGAATGTGATGTTTTGGTTCCACTTGAGATTGAAGGAACTAGATGGAATCATGTTGGAGCAGGATGACTGGTATAAACAGCCTGCCATGTCCTAATGGAGATAAACTGGTTTCATCAGGTGGACCAGGAGGAGGTTTAAATCAAATGCTTCAGTCTGTTTCCCTCTCCTGTTGGGATCAAACTGGAATGTGTCGGGAATCTGGGAGTAAGACATCTTTTAAAGTGATTCTAGGTGTTGATAGGAAACATTGAGCTCAACATGTCGTCTGTTAGACCTCAGTTCTGCTGTTGACATGAGAAACGGTGTGTGATGAGCTGTATTTACAACAGCCATCAAATCAAAGTGTTTCAGCATGATGTAGCGTCATCACAGAGGTTTACTCCCATAAACAGGACAGAATCATCCAGGGAGCAGGTCTGTCAGGAGCAGCTCTCCTACTGAGGATGATGGATGCACCCCTCCGGCTGTTGCAGCACCTGGGCCTGATTTACTGCAGAGCTTATCTTCTACTAGAAGATGGACTGATGGCCGCTCCATCTGTCCTGATGAGCAGCTCTGGTATGGGTGGCTGCAGATGGAGACCAGGGCCTGTCACACGTGGAGTGCTGACAGGGGAACCTGGTGGGATCCTTACAAAAATGTACCACATCTTTCTTCTGCAGGTAATGTAAGTTTATGAAGCCTGAAGCAGAAAACAGAACATTTTGAAGCTGTGAAGAAATGGGCCCCAGTTAGACCCCAGAGGAAATCTTTGGCTCCTGGCAATGAAGCAATCCTCTTCCTCCTACAATGTGGAAAAAGGAATGGATGAGGAGATTTCTCTAACCTGGAGCTGAATGCCATACGGCCTCTGACAGAGTGGAAATCGTTTATCTGTGTTTGGATAGTGGTGACTTTTACAACAACAGCAGATATTTAGGAGCAAACATCCTTTTAAGTTGTGAGCCTGAATGTCATCATCAGCAGGAGAAACTTCTCAGTTTCACGTTATAAGGAAGCGGCGCTCTCTCTAAGAATGAAAACCTTTTAGGGATAACTGGTCCGGTTCAAGAGAAACATCTTCAACTGGGACATTCAGATCTTCTGGTCACCATAATAGGTGACCTGCTGGTGGCGCTATAACACATCTCCTTCCTGTAATTTTCTATTTTCTAACAATGTTAATATTTTTTTTATTTTTTTTTTTGCCGGTCCAAATGTGTTTAAATGGACTTCGAATCTCCTTCCATCCTCTGTTATTCTTTCTAACCCTAACCTTTGTGACAAAATTTAATGCAATTCTTTTTTTCTCAATTAGCCCCTGACTGTTAAATGAACTAAAAAAGAAGCGAACTGTAAATGTGTTTGAGTTTTCAATTTGGAAAATGGTTTTGCATGTAATGAGTAAACCTAACCTCTGCACGGCCTCCTCCCAGATTTATCAGGGTTTGGTCATTAAAATATAATCTGCATTTTGATGAAAGGCACACATGGAAAAAAAGCCTAATTGCAAAGCAAAATCACTTTTCACCTTCTTTCTAAAGATGTATAAATCTTCTTATAATCTGATGAAACAAGGTGTGCGATCAATTTATTAGGAAAACCAGCTCTGTCCCAGGATGTCCCCAGTGCAGAAAGATGACTGATTAGATCTTTGAAAGTGTTTAACTCAACAAAACCTGCTATATTTTATTTAATCTGAAGTTAGCAGATTGCTATAACATCAAACTTACTTTGAGCAACAGGCTCTGAGAACTGCTTGCTTCATTCAGAAATTCAAAAGGAAACCAGACCTGAAGGACAGAGTTCTGCTTCTCTGGATCAAGGTTCAGCTGCAGAGAGAGCAACATACTGATGGAAATTAGAGCTTAGCTTTCTCTGAAAAAGATGAGTGAATTTTAGTCAGAATTTCTACTATTTGTATAATAAGACTATACAGAATCAAATGAAGCATTCACTTATATATTTTGAGAACATTTTTAACAAGAATTTTACTAAGTTCAATTCACCGGCAGATGATTTTACATATTTAAATACTTCCAAATTATCTAATTTACCAATGTCTTTCTTTGCTAAGAATATCTGACTCAAAACATGGTCAATATGATTTTTTTTAGGTACATGAATGTACATCTGCTTATATTTTTTGCAGTGTATGGTAAACGAAGAAGCCGAACAGGTCATGATGGTGGCTGATAACGGATCTAATTGTTAATTTCACTCACTGACCTGTGGTCATGTGCTGCATGTCTCTGCCCCTCCCTCAGACTCCCTTTCCTGTCAGCCTTCTGTCAAAAAAAGCAGGTTTTGCATGGGCAAAGTCCAATTGTCCAGTTAACAGTTTAACTCCAACAGGAGAAGGCAGCTCTAAACTAACGGGTTTTTAACTCTGACCTCAAAGAACTCAGGCTTTCAGCTCTTTTCTAGTCTGCTGGGAGTTTATTCCAGATCCGTGGAGCTTAGATGCTGCGTCTCCATGTTTGGTTCTAGTTCTGGATGGACAGAGTGGGCTGGAACTAGAAGACCTGAGTGGTCTGAGAGGTAGATCCACTGTCAACAGATATGTTATGGACTATAGGGTTAACCCTAATATAGTTAATAGTAGTGAGGACGCAGGCAGCAGCATCTGGATAAGCTGCAACTGTGTGATCTGCTTATTTAGTTCTAGTGAGGATGCGGGCAGCAGCATCTGGATCAGCTGCAACTGTCTGATCTACTTTCTTAGCTCTGGTGAGGACGCAGGCAGCAGCTCATTTCGTCCCAGCGCTGCATGTCCCAAGCCCGTATCATCATCAGTGACCCCGCATCCCCCATTCAATGCAGGACCAGCAGGTTCTGTAACCGCTTTTCCTCCACAACCATCAAACTCTTGAATTGTTGAAAACTCTAATGAAGTCACAAATTGAGACTCTGCATCACACTGTAAACATTATACTTGCACTACATAGTGAATCTTAAAAAATAGAACTCAACTCAGTTTTTCAGCTGCATTTTATGCCATATCTATATATTTTTGCACTGCTCTTAACCTTCCATATCAATGTATTTTGCACCATGTCTCTCCCACACTTTTTACATTTTGATCACTGCTCCACTTTATAAATGGAAATGTTCATTTTCACTGCTAAGCTGCTCATTCACTGTCGGAAAGCTGTATGCATCAAAATTTAGTTTGAATACACTCTGTCTACAAAATGACAATAAATTCTAATGCTGACTTAATAACTGCCTTTATGAGCCTCTGAAGGTCCATTGTGATTTAAGCCATAATTAGTGGTTTCTAGCTTTAGCAGCTGGGAGCTAACTTTGGATCTCTGCTCCTTTGGTCTGAAGATTATTACCTCAGTTTGTTTTTTATTCAGGCCCCGTCCACAAGAAGCCGAACCCTGGCCTAAACGCACAAATTTTTCACCAAACCAGCCTCTCATCCATACGAAGCCGGCGTTTCGGGGGT
>NW_015151759.1:54818-62014 GCF_000732505.1 Cyprinodon variegatus
TCCACGACCTCCGACACTAAACTCTCCTCCTCTTGCATGTTTCCGCTGTCCATAGCGTTCCTTGACAGCGTCGTTTCTAAGGCACCAATTTAGTGCTCCTTGGTGCCAATGGAATTTCCCATTGGGAACCTGCTAGCACTAAGATGCTAACTGGTTAGCTAGATGCTTCCGACAAACCGGCCACAACCAAACTTGGTTGTGAACCTTCCACCACAACAATCCCGCCCCCTTGATAATCGACCAATCACATTCACTTTATTCACTCGTATAAAGTCGGGCACCACTCGGGAGAATTCGGAACTGCAACTGTTGGAAAAGCTGCTTCCCTACGAAGTTACACTAATCCAGTGCTAAACCAGAAAGGCCGACCCAGTTTTCCAGATGCTCTAATAAAATCCAGTGATCAACAGAATCAAACGCTGCACTGAGGTCCAATAAAACCAGCGCTCTGGTTCTTCCACTGTCTGAGTTTATACGGATGTCATTGAACCCCTTAATCAGGGCAGTCTCTGTAATGTGGTTGCTATGGAAACCTGACTTGAAGACATCAAAGCTGCTGGTCATTGTTAAGAAGCAGAGATGGGAAGTAACGAAGTACAAATAATTCGTTACTGTACTCAAGTAGATTTTTCTGATATTTTTACTTTACTTTACTACTTATTTTTATGGTGACTTTTTGCTTCTACTCCTTACATTTTTACACAAATATCTGTACTTTCTACTCCTTACATTTTAAAAAATTGGCTCGTTACTTTAGTTTTGAATCATTTCAATGGAGTTACCGTTATTATTTTTCACGTCATCAATACCAAATTCAATCTAATTGGATGGGAATCTACGTTGCATTTGACGCACCACTACAAGATGAATCGACAGATTCGGCGGTATTCATTGGCGGCAAATCATTGCAGCTTGGTGGCGGTGGCGTTAGCATAGTAGCATGGACGACGAGATGATTGAAAATGAACACAACGGAGATCTAGTCCTATTGGCAGACATCCATTTAAATTGTAGGCAACAGCATGAAAAAAGTGGTTTCTACTTTTACTTTTATACTTTAAGTAAATTTACAAGCCTGTACTTTGTTACTTTTACTTGAGTAAAGAAGTTTAATCAGTACTTCCACTTTTACCAGAGTATTTTTTAACACAAGTATCTGTACTTTTACTCAAGTACGGAAAGTGAGTACTTTTGCCATCTCTGTTAAGAAGGCAGTTTACTGTTGAACAACTTTTTCAAAAATCCTGATACTGATGAAGGGGAGGTTAGAGATGGGCCTGTAGTTCTTAAGGATTCATTTTTTAAAGTTCCTCTTTTTCCAAACTAATAATTGCCGTTTTTAAGGCCTGGAGGAAACATCCAACATGTGGGATGTGTTTATGATTTGAATCAAATCAGACTCTAAAACAGGTAGGATTTAATGTAGAATGTAGATGTTTCCCTGCTCCAACACAGCTAATTAAAATGACTGAATTACCACTTCAGCATACGATCAAGTCTGGCAAAGGCTTTATAAGGAGTCATTTATTTAAACGAGCTGTGTTGGAACCGTAATGAATCAAAAACTTCTGGACTGAAGATTGTTAGGACCAGAGTTTGAGACCCTATGGTTAATATTTGTGCCTGAAAAAGATTCAATAACCAGGAGTAAGAGCTATCTGAACTAACTTGAAAAAAAACATTACGACACATAAGCTAATTTCTGCATAAATCAATATCCTTAAAACATTCACCTCTTCACAAGTCTTGACCTGATGATTTAGGGATTTTATTTTATTCCCACTTTTGAACTTAACATTTTACCACATATTCTATCTATCTTCTTCTGTTTGGGTCTGATGGAGGAAGTAGAGCCAGAATACTTCATATTTTCCTTCTTAATAAAGCTTTTGGTTTGAGGTGCTGATGTTATCCTATCCATAGTCATGGTGCTAGACTGCTGGAGGATTTTCCATAGCTTTGTTTTGTTCTCCTATCCAACTTAGCATGTCTGTCTGTGGACATCTGTCCGTCCATCACCTTATGCTACATTTCTGTCCTTTGACTTTTTATTTTCTCTTTTGTTTAGTTACAGCTTTATGATACATAGATAGGAACAATTGAGAAAGTAAGGAGTAGAAAGACATTTGTTTTCAAAGTCTGGAAGTAAAAATGTTATCAGAAAAAAAGCAAGTATATTACTTAAAACAAAAACAACATAAGTAGATCACCAAATGATGTATACTTTGTGGTAAAACCTCCTGATGAAGTGAGTTACTATATTGATATAAGGAGGCCAATGTCCAAAATGCATGGACACATTCAGGATAGATATTTGCAGCCTGTGCATCATCCAGTATCTATCTGGAAAAGCTAGGTTAACACAAGGTCACATAGTTCTTGCCTAAAATTTCTAAATTCTAAGGACATATTACTCACTATCTAATATTTTAGGGCAAAATATGACAAAGAATATGAATATTAAAGGAAGATTTAAAAATGGGGATTTTAGGCATTGTATATATTTTAATATACTAAATTGGATGTTTTTCTTATGATTGTACAGACATATAAAATCAATTAAAAACTTTTCAATAAAAGACTCAAAAATATCTAAAGAAATTTGCTTTATTTTAAATGATTGAATATTAAATGTTATATTTTTATTCAGGTAATAGTTAAGGCAATAAATAAATAAACAAACAAATAAATAAATAAATAAATAGAGGTTGTCCCAAAAATACTTAGTACAATAACATATTCCTCCACCTCCAAACCTATGTTTGGTTTATTACCACCAGTGACGGCTGGCCAATAGAGGGCGCTAGGGCGCCGCTCCACCCACCAGATGACCCTGATTAAGACATAAAAAAAGAGAAAAAAATATATAATTTGATTCAAATAGAATTTAAATATTTCGAAATATTATATTATTATATTTATATCTTTTATTTTTCCTCAGGTTGGTGACATATTTCTGCCATGGGGCGCAGGAATCTTTCCTCATTGACTCTTGTTGAAAGCTGTTCATGCGCAGCAGCTGCTCTGCAAGCAGAGCTTAGAGCGCAGCTCAGGTGAGCCCAGAGGGACAGGAAGTGTTTCTCTCTCCACCTCCCGCCACAGCGCGACGTTTGGCTGGAGATTGACAGGTCAGGAGGTGGAGATGCTTTGGAGAGAAAGAGAAAAATGCTGCAAGAGCCATCCTTTTCCAGGACCTGGTTTAGCTTCAAAGCAAGGCTAACTGCATGGACCTAGGCTAACTGCTTGGAGCGAGGCTAACTGCTTGGAGCGAGGCTAACTGCTTGGAGCGAGGCTAACTGCACGGATCGAGGCTAACTGCACGGATCGAGGCTAACTGCTTGGAGCGAGGCTAACTGCATGGACCTAGGCTAACTGCACGGAGCGAGGCTAACTGCTTGGAGCGAGGCTAACTGCATGGAGCGAGGCTAACACTGTATCCTGCTTTCCCTGCCTCCTTTTTCAAAGGTCAGGATCTGAGCCAGCAAAGCAGGTAGGACTGATTTTAAAGCACTTTATAGGGTTAGGGTTAGAAGAATGAACAATCTGGAATTCACATGGAAAATAATAGATTATAATCAACTTTTTTAGATGTTTGGTAATCTGCATAGTTGCTCATAAATAAACACATTCTTAGAAAATAAATAGTTTTTATATATTAAAAACTAAAGCTGACAAATAGCTTCTCTATTATTAAACTGGTAGATTATTTTTTTTTAGGTTTGTGACACAATATTGGACCAAAACACAGATTTACCTTCACAGCCTCAGAAGGGCAAGATTTATAGATAAAAAGTAAACCTTTAGGTGAAATTATGCTTTTGTTTTTTTTAAAAAGTGTTTTTATAATGTTTGTTGTTGTTGGCATTCATATAAATTAACTGGTCTGATAACTTAGTAAACGTTTGATTGTTTGAATTTCCGTTTTTCCGACGGAGAACGTTTTTACAAAGGTAAGGTAAACTCTTAAAACTGTTTAAAATAAGCTCTACGCTGTTCTGGTTAATATCATTATGTTAAGGTTAGCTAGCTGACTGAGGACATTTGGCATTGCCTGATAGCAGCAGTTAGCTAGTTACTCATTCTGAAACCTCTTAGAATAGAACAGGGAGATTATAGGTCTGTGAAAGTCAATCAATCATTTTTTTAAATGATTTTTAATTTTGCTTTTTCACTCTGTGCTTTTAAGAATACCTGCTAAAATCAACACTTTCTTCTGACATGAGCCTGTAGCTAAATCCAGCAACTTTTATCACTATTATTTCATCTACACACTATTACTGAGTTGTTTATATGTGTACACTGGAAGCATATAGCATTAGAGAAATGCTTGCTTCTTATTATTGTCTTTTTAAACTGCACGGTATTTTTTTTTCTTATGTTGAGGGAACTTTTTGACTGTTCTGCCATTTTAGGTTGATTTTACTGCCTCATCATCTCATATCGTTTGGTTTAAACACTCAAACATTTATCAAATAGCCTTGAGAAGAATGAAAAGAGATTTTACCTATTTTTTTCGAGGACAGCAGCAGAGATGTCCTCAGTTACAATGTCCCACCACTCTATGCTATCTTCTTCACTCTTTATTGGAAATAGGGAGTCCATAGTTAAAATGCATCATGTCGGAACTATAAAGAAATTTGTGGGGAAGAAGTTGCATCATGATACAGTGATACAAATGCATTTCTTCATGCATGCGTGCGACGTAAGGCCCTTTACGTGCTCGTCCCCAACGTAATTGGCTAGCTAGCTATATTTTTTTGCGCATGCACACTTTCAGGTGTAGACCTGTGGCGAGCTACGTTTTCATCCAATCAAGCTACCCAGACTTTCTCACCACAGTTCTTAGAAAATGGCAGAGAGGCGTAAGAGAAAAAGTGTCTAAGAAACGTATGAGAAGAAGAGAAACGAGACCAGGGTGCTTTTGGGAGATTATTTCATGTGATGTCGTACACTGAAAGTACAGGCCAGGCGGCTACCTACTGCCAGTGAAAGTTATTTACCTTTATATTCTAACTTTCCAGGAAAGACAAGTTTATTTATTTTGTAATTTGCATTAGTAGTTATACGGTAGCTGCAGATCCTTACTTAGGGAAACACTTCCAACATTTCACTGCAGCACACATGCACATACTAGCATGCCTTGATTTTTTTGTAATGCACCAGTAGTCATATTTGCGGGGATTGGTGATTAATCATAGTTATTAGCAGAAACGTTTATGCTATTGTAAGCTATGATTAGCGATGCTAACGCCAGCACAAGTCATGGATCACAGCGACATGTTAAACATGTCATTTTGTCAAAAGTAGCCTTATGACAAATTGGTCAAAGGCATCACAATGAAAATGTCATAAAACCTTTTGTGTTTGTCTTTGACAATCCTAATGTGGTCACCGTAGTTAGGGTTAGCTTCTTCTCCACGGCAGTTTGTCAGTCGATCAGTATTCATAAATAACACAGAAGGGCATCTGACATTTTGAACAACTGTTTATGAGTTAGGGTTATAATTTTGCATTGATGTAAACACACAAATTTCATCTTTGTTTAGTAAGCGGCTTTTTGCAATATTAGTCATAAAAACAAGTTTGATGCTCAATGAATAATAATTCAGCTTTGACGACAGAAAATGGTCAATAGAAAGACTGGTGTGAAACACAGCCTGGATATCTGGAATGGTGCAAAGAACATTCCGGGGGGGGTCATTGATGATGTCACAGGCTCGGGACACGCAGCGCTGGGATGAAATGTCTTTANCCCAGCTGTTCCAGTTTGCCCATCAGATGCTGTGGGATGATGGTGCTGAAAGCTGAACTGAAGTCCAGGAACAGCATCCATCGTGGGTGTTCTTCTCCTCCAGGTGTGCCAGGCTCAGGTGGAGAGCAGCAGAGATGGCGTCCTCAGTGGAGCGGTTCAATCGGTAGGTGAACTGGAACGGGTGGAATGTTGGCGGCAGACTGGAGACGATGTGTTCTTTAACCAGCCTTTGGTTAGCGATTTCTGAACCTCTCCATTTATCCAGGGTGGTTGGTTGGCCCGGGTGGTGATGTTCTTTTTGATACTGACATCCTCAATCCATTTGTTGATGTAGGCTGACACAGTCATGGCACATTAACAGCAGTGATGCTAACCACACTGAACTCTCTGGGCAGATAGAACGGCCTGCAGTTAACAGTCAGAAACACGATGTCAGGAAAGCAGAAGCTGGAGACTGATCCAGCATTTTTACACCAGCTGTTGTTGATGTAAAATTGAGGGAAAATGGAAGAGAGTTCTGGCATCAGATGCTGGGATGGGAACTTGTGCTACCTGTTTAATCTGTGGACAGTTTTCTCTGCTTCAACTAAACTAGCAGCAGTAGTGGAGTTTGGAGATTCAATCCATTTCTTCAATCTATCTTTGCTCTCCTCTAATTTATCCAGAAGTTCTGCAATCACACTTTCTCTCCCTCCCAGCTTGATGGTGGGCTGCAGATTTAGCCTTCCCTGGAAATACCTTTCCAAATTTTTATTTTGAAAAACCTCTCATTACAAAGCAAAAATGCAGGCAATCCTTCTGCATTGATAATGAAAGCAAATGATTTGCTCCATTCTTTGAATCCTCTTTTCGCATCACCTATCTGCCTATTCCCCCCTTGGGATCCATGGAGACACACCTGCAGCTTTGTTAGCCTGGCACCGCGCCACACTGGTTGAAAGTTATGACCACTGATCTCTATGGCTCTGATGCTAATTATTGTTTCAATTTATTTATTATACAAATGTTTACAGCTTTAGAAAACATAATTAATATTAAAACAAACAAAAAAGGAAAAATAGATTTTCATAAATTTTTGAAAAAGCTCCAGGGAGCCTCAATGGGGGCGCTAAAGAACGACATGCGGCTCCGGATCCGCGGGTTTCTGACCCGTTAGACTGATGTTAAAGATCGGCCTTAAAAAGCCTGAATCAGTTCATCTCTAACCTCCAGCCTCCTGCTGCTCCTCCTGCTCACTGATGGGGAGCTCCATGGTTTCCTCTTTAGTCCAGGGATCTTCTGGCTTTAGCTGCTCTTCTTTCATCTGCAGAGGTTCTGGTTCCTCTTGGTCCAAACTGGAATTCCTCTCCTGTTTCCAGAGCTGCTGCTCAGAGAAATCCTCCTCTTTTCCAACCTGCAGGAGGTCTGGAAAGACAAACAGAAAAAATGACTTTCTATTATTACA
>NW_015151759.1:62702-66963 GCF_000732505.1 Cyprinodon variegatus
AATACTTACCCCTCAATAGTTTAGTTTTAAATCATTAACACAACCTTGTTCAAAATTAAGAAATATGTTCAAAATGAGAGTGTTCAACACACCTTTTACACATGCCATAAGATTAACTGTATTAAAAACTAAAAATAATAATTTTTCTTCAACAGTATCCATACATATGCAGGGCTTCCCTGCTGCAGAAGGGGCGGCCATAGACCTGCATATAACAGTAGAGCTAGTCACTACCTGATCAGAGTCAATAGCATGATCCGTACCATCGACTTATTTGCACAAAGACATTCATCCAGGTCACCATGAGAAATCTAATTATGGTTCTAAAAGTACTTATTTCTATCCTTGAATCACTAAATAATGCTAATACACGCCTAAAAAACATTTTTATGACATTTTCTCAGTTAACACTAGATGTCCCGTAGAATTTCAGTTTTCCTGCAAACCCCCCTCCCCTCTTCAAGTTTGTGTATTCACTCTACCTTGCTAACTGTCCCTACTGTAATGCAAATAACCTGTGATATGACCAGCCCTTCTCCTACCCCATTAAACTACCCTTGAAAAACCGGGACTGGTCCAAGACCGGTCCAGGCTCAGTAACTGAGATAACTAATGGTGTGTAAATGGAAAGCAAACTGAACTGAACCGAGCTAGACACAACCGAACCGCTAACTGCAGACCAGTTCCAGAGGTGGGCTCGGCCCGGTTTTTCCCTGGATCGGTTCTCTGATAACAAGATGAGCAGAACGCGTCATCTCCGTCTGGCTACACATCCCCATTCACACTCCATTCCAGTAGTTGGCGCTAATGCCCCTCCGGAAGTTGCTTGCCAACCAACACAAAACAGAAGAAGAAGAACAACTAGAAACAACTATAAACATCCACGAAAGGTTGCCATCTTCGCCTGACCCTCCGAAACACCGAAGTACAGCAATAATAATCAAGCATAACTTTCTGAATGTGACGGGCGCCGCCATTTTGATTTGCTGGATTCCCTCCTTCTTCGTCTTCTTCTTGTGTTTGGCAAACAACTTTTGGTGCATTAGATCAGATCGTCACTAGGAGGCAAGGAACCCGAGATAGCGTGATGTGTAAACGGTGGTCAGAACCGAGCTCGCCCTGGTTAACTGATCCGAGCTCGGACCGGTCTCGGCATGGATCGGTTTTTGAAGGTTAGTGTAAATGGGGTATACATGAGACTGGATAAAGGCTGAAACAAACTGGCATCAGAACCAGAGCATGCTCCACTTTTCATTACCTTCCCCTGCAACATCAGACCTTTTTGCAGGAATAAGTCATATCTAAATCTTTTATTAAGGAAAACCTATTGAACATCCAGATATCATACGGGTCCTAGTTGCTGAGCTGAGAACAGGTCATAACCAGCTTTTCCAACAAGGCAAGGCAGAGCCTATTTCTATTGTCCATTCACCAACAGACTCATTTATACTGCAAAGCTCACTATGTGAAAGAAAGAATAATTGTATTTTGTCTTGTCTCGCCTTTTTATGTCATTCAGAATTTAATCTTAGAGAATGACAAACAGTATGCCTTTAGTATTGGAGTAAATTTATGTCACAAAAGGAACAGCCCTAGTCTCTTCATGTCACAATGCTGTCTCACGTGTTCTTCCTTTATTGCCTTTTCTTGCATAAAAATGTTACGAAGTTCATTTGCAAGTAGCAGAATTAAACTTTGGTGGACTCTCTTTGGTCCCTGTGCACGGCTTGTACAACACATGCTCGTCTGTTGCAACCAAGCTTGTACGCCAAAGCCAAGCCAAGCCAAGCTTGAAATCTCAATAACTCTGAGTCGATCTGTTGGGCCTATTGATTCTGGGAGCTAGACTTCCCACCCACAACCTTTACATTTCCCCCTGCCGCCAGATTGGAATTTGAGCTGGAAACCGGTTTCCAGCTCAAAACCGGCTTTCCGCTGGAAATCACGAGCGGATGATGTTTGCTTGTTTGCCCTCTAGTGAATAGGGCAGATGGTCATTGTTGTATAAATATTCTTGTCAGCTGATGGAGATATTTTCATTGTACAGATCAGTTATCGTCTGATCACTGCGCTGGTGGCCCCGCTGTCTGAAATCATTCCGGTGTTGGCAACACTGATGACGTAGACCTAGTTATATTTTATTACAAATATGATTTCCGCCCCCACCCCACCCCCCACCCCCGCTTTCAGGTAACGTCTTTGGAGCGGAGGATTTGCTGTTGCAAAAGCAGTCGCATTCTCATCAGAATCATCCTCTTCACTTGAAGAATCAGTTGCGCTGTTTTCATTCTGAAATGCTAAGTCTCCAACAGATCCACCATCAGATTCATAGTCTGACATGCTCTGAAGCATAAAGCTAAAGCCTCCTGAGTGTTCATCCTTCTTGGTCGCCTTGGTTGTGCCATGGTGAATTCCGGGTGAATTCTGAGTCTGTGTGCTGTGCCTGCTCTATTTATACCCACAGAAATTCTGTAAATTACTCAACTCCTTGAAAAAGCTCCTTTACAACACCAAGGGGGCAGCTCAAACAACGAAACTCCAACACACCAGCTGAAGTCACCAAACCACATTCTTACGTTTGAATTTGATTTGCAAATGGCGCTCACTCCACCAGAGGAGAGCCGTTAACACCTTTGGGGGCGTACTCGATACAAACTAGGTGCAGACTAAAGTCTTCACTTTGGGACTTAAAGTGTTAATTACAAAAAAAAGAGTAACTGTAATTCGTTACAGTTACAATGAAAAAATATGTAATTCAGTTACAGTTACTTCCGAAAATATTAAGAATTACAAATTTAGTAAAATTTTTTAAAATATATAAAGAAAAACCTTTGCGAAATATGTAATGATATTTTATTGCTTCTCGCCCTGTATCGCCGTTTCCCGCTACGGCTCCTTGTCTCTATCATATTTGCCACTCTGATGATCCATCCTGTGCTGGTGGAGCCTCCTTGAGGAACAGCAAGCGAGCAGACTGTTCAATTTCAGCTCAAGCAGCGCATCAGACAGTGATGGGCAGTAGCGGCGTTATGTCTGCTTTGCAATAAAAAAACAAAACAAACTGTTGTCAACGTCCAGGACATCCAACACCAACCTGAGAACTCACATTCAGGTGAATCACTAATTTCCCTCCTGCAGTATGCAAGGAGAGAAATTAGAGTTCAATAAGGGGACCGCTGTAGGAAAGAAGTGGTTTCTGAACCTGCTTGTGTTAGTCTGCAAACTGCGTAAATGGTAGAGCCTGGGGGAGGAACAGAAAAGAGTATGGCCCGATGAGAGGAGTCAGAGAAAATCTTCCATGCTGGCATCTCTTCTTGTGGACATCCTGTGATCGCCTGTCAGCAATTCCCTCTCAGCTTAGGGCTTTTTTAAAGTTCACATTCAGTTCTCAAAAATTAAATGTTGAACATGGGTCAGTACTCATTAAAACCTTAAAGTAATCAAAAAGTAATCAAAAGTAATTAGTTACATTACTTTTTAAAAGTAATCGAAAAAGTTACACTACAACTACATTTAAAACAAGGTAACTTGTAACTGTAATGGATTAGATTTTTAAAGTAACTTACCCAACACTGGTTGCCGGCGACCCGGTAGACCTTAACTGGGGATAATAATTCAGAATGCATAAAATTCCACCGGTAACATTTTTGCCAGCGGGTGGAGCTATTGCACGCAGCTCCAAGTTGACACCAAAAGTTCCAAACCCCACAGCTCTGAAACTGCTATAACTAGAGGTCTAAAATTTTCTGCATTTGTGGTTGACATGCTTTAGAACAAATACATTAAAACCTGCCTTTTCATGTCTTTATTACTGCTGTTCAAAAAATTCCGAATCATTTCCGAGAATAAAAAACAACTTTGAGTCACATTAAAACTGATGCAGGTTGTATGTGTTTTAGTCACCCAATGTTAATTTATATATTAGGAAACTAGAGGGTGTTAGCTTTCAAATAATGTATTACACATGTAATTTGGGATTACAGTTCCTAGGTTATTTGCTTTTCCATTTGGGTATGCAAAATGAGTGAGGATTACCCACAATGAAGTATATGTTAAGAGGTTATCTATCTGATCGATTTCAGTTTGTTCATGTTAATGACAGATCTTCCTCATGCTCAAAGGTTACCTGTGGAGTACCACAGGGATCAGTGCTCGGACCAATTCTCTTTACTTTATACATGTTCCCAATTGGTAGAGTTATTAGACAGCATGGGATTAATTTCCACTGTTATGCTGATGATACCCAGCTATATCTGTCTAT
>NW_015151759.1:67413-71184 GCF_000732505.1 Cyprinodon variegatus
ATTGGCTTCCTGTTAAATCCAGAATAGAATTTAAAATCCTCCTTCTCACATATAAAGCCTTAAATGGCCAAGCTCCATCATTCATTCTATCTCTATTCTCCAACTCCCAAACTAATATCCCAATTATGAAATATCCCCCTAGCGCTGTCCCCCCTAGGCTTTCCTAACAGCTGCCTTGCAGCAAGAAGGTTCTGGGTTTGATTCCCGGCCCGGGGTCTTTCTGCATGGAGTTTGCATGTTCTCCCTGAGCATGCTTGGGTTCTCTCTGGGTACTCCAGCTTCCTCCCACAGTCCAAAAACATGACTGTTAGGTTAATTGGCTTCTCTAAATTCTCCTTAGGTGTGTGAGTGAATGCTTGTTTGTCCTGTGTGTTTCTGTGTTGCCCTGTGATGGACTGGCAACCTGTCCAGGGTGGACCCTGCCTCCCGCCCATTGACAGCTGGAGATAGACACCAGCACACCTTGCGACCCCAATTGGGACAAGCGTGTCAGATGATGGATGTATTTAGATTGTACCTTGCAGCTATGCATTTCAGTGAGAATGCTCACAACGGAAGAAAGGCTTATGTTGCCAAAGGTCAAAAGGAGAGGTTACATAGTCAAAAAAATGAAGACAAAGCCAACAATTTGTAAGTTTAAAATGTATGTATTTTTTGGTATAAAAAATTGTGCAACAATTTAGTGGGAATAAGGTATTTAACTATTACCCCTAGTTAAATAAATGGAGAACGTCGGCATTTTATTTTATTACATCTTTGCAAAGAGAGAACAGTTCATCATGCAGCCCTCATGGCACAGTATTCAGCCCTGTTCTGATCTGGACAGCGTCCGTTCCTCCTTACTTAGAACAATGGAAAGTAGTCAAAGTCAAATTACAGACACTTTGGTTAAACAGTAACATGTTATGAATGAACCTTGAGAAAGAATCTGGTTTGTTATGGGAAGAAGCTATGCCTGGTCTACAAACAGCCTCATGCAGATAATTTTGTGGCCTTGCAGATGAAAGAGACAATAGAGTAAATAGGATAATTTAATATATGAAATAAGAGAAATCAAAATTTTCCAACAATAATAGGCACTAACAATAACTTGTATGCAGTCGTATCATTTTATTTGATCGTATTTACCCCCCACACTTTACAGGCTGGTCCGTGAAAATATTGCCTGACATATGACCGGTCCATGGCGCAAAAAAGGTTGGGGACCGCTGGTTTAAAAAGGGCTCTGGTTTATAACAGGATCTGGTTTATAACCAGCTTTGGTTTATAAAGGGCTCTGGTTTTTAAAGGGATCTGGTTAATAAAGGGCTCTGGTTTAGAAAGGGTTCTGGTTTATAAAGGGCTCTGGTTTCTAAAGGGATCTGGTTAATAAAGGGCTCTGGTTTATAACCGGCTCTGGTTTATAACCCGCTCTGGTCTAGTGGATTCCTGTTCCCTAGGACTTGTGTGCTCAGCTTCCCAGAACTTCAGGGGAGAATGCTGTCGCTGAGCATGTGTCACAGTTCAGTTGAGGGGGGGTCTAAACCCGACATACTGCCCTGGTATTTCTGGATACTCCCTCCGTATGGGCAGCACCACAGAAAAGGGCATCACAACATGGATACTTCACCCAAGGAAATCCCAGCACCAGCTCACAAAAGATCTGTAAGTCAAGTGTCTGCATTGCCTTCAGAGAAATCAAAGTGGAAAGGCACACGTTTTTAAAATTTTTATTTTTTTAAACATTTTATATATTTGAGTATAACAGTGTAGTATTGTGTTAAAACAAAGTAAAGTTTGTAATTTTGCTGTTTGCATCAAACTGCATTTTTTGTGACCTGCTCAACTTATAATGAATGTCCATTCATCCATCTTCTTACACGCTTAATCCCAAGCAGGGTGGCGAGGGTTGCTGGTGTCTATCTCCAGCTGTCAGCGGGTGAGAGGCGGGGTCCACCCTGGACAGGTTGCCAGTCCATCGCAGGGAAACACAGAGACAAACAGGACAAACAACCATTCACACTCACACCTAAGGAGAATCTAGAGAAGCCAATTAACCTAGCAGTCATGTTTTTGGACTGCGGGAGGAAGCTGGAGTACCCGGAGAGAACCCACGCATGCTCAGGGTGAACATGCGAACTCCATGCAGAAAGACAATTGAACAGGAACCTTCTTGCTGCAAGGCAGCAGTGCTACCGACTGCTCCACTGAGCAGCCCCAATGATAATGCATGTATATTGGCTAAAAACATTTATTTATAGTATAAAGCTGGTAAAAGTTTTCCTCACCTTTCCATTTCTCTTAATCTCAACTGCCCATGGTCAGCATCAATCAACATCTGTAGATGTTCATTGCATTTTGTAAAGAAGCACAGTGGCTCAAGGCCAGGATGGCCAGTCATACAGGTTATGTTCTCCAGAACCTTGATCATTCTTCTCATGACCTGTAAAAACAAATATAAAGAACATGCTGTTGTTCAGTCATTTTGAATGAACAGAAAGCACTAATTAGCATGAGTAAATTGTAAACTGGTTTTCCTTAGATAGAAAACTTTGTATCAATTTGACTGCATGATCTGGTTGAACTGTAAAGTGCCTTGAGATGACGTGTTGGGAATTTGGCGCTATATAAATAAATTGAATTGAAATTGATTTAAATATCTTCAGCTTTAGTTACCTGACGTACTTCCTGTTAACATATATTTTCTCTCTACTGAGGCATGCGTTCACATTTTCCACACACACACACCTGGCAAGGGGAGATAGATGTAAATGTAATTTCACATATGGAACAAGGGTAATTATCTCATAATCAGACATAATCAGCAGAATAGTCAGCCAACTGCTGATTAGGTCATCTGGTTATGGGATTATTACCTTTGTTACATGTAATATGTACAACAGGACAGCGTACAGTTAGCTAGGCAAGAGCCTACTATTTATAAAGGGGCAGTTTGTAGGTTATCTTTGCGAAATGAGTAGCCGTTGCATCACGGCCATAACATACTGAACTGGAAATACGGAAACAGTCTCTTGGCCAGCTAACTGGACGTGTTGTTGTAAGATATTACTACTAATGTTACGTGGAAAATATTGTAGGTAACTCCTAAATCAGAAGACCCATTTAACAGGAGAGAACGGTAAAAATATACTGACTGAAACCAGAGCATAGGCCACTGTACTTGCTAGCAGCACTAATTTTATTATATATCACTATGATCTGCACACTGCATATTGGCTATACGGACTTTAGCATTAACTGGACATCTTGACAGAAAATGCACAAGGGTACATGTTGTAAAACATTTTTTTTTGTGCAAATGAATAACTGTTATGCTGCTCACAAAATTAACATAAAACTAATACAACATTATGCTTAGGCTATGACACAAAAGCGTGAGTAGGCTATTACATTAGCATTACAGCTAACGTGAAGTGCTACGTCTAAATGATAAATGAAAAAACTTACCATTCTAAAGTAGTCATTTCTAATCTACGGGCAACTGGTTGCTCCTCTACATCCGATTCTTCCTCTGATTCTGGCTGATATAGGCTATATATGGTTCAACACATAATGTGTCCATATCAACAATCTGATGTTTCAGTGAGTGAGTGCTTGTTGCTATGATGCGTCTTTGCTCAGCAGCTTGGCTCGTTGTAAACCAACCAATCAGAGCACAGCTCATCTAAATATTCATGATCAAACCATAAAAGGAAGAAAAGCTGTGGTTTCATTCTAGGGCTTTTAACCAGGCTGCATTAGGGCTCATAGAACAGCTAATAGGACATTTTC